>NW_004524715.1:4230084-4242402 GCF_000260255.1 Octodon degus
TCTCTCTCTCTCTCTCTCTCTCTCTCTCTCTCTCTCTCTCTCTCTCTCTCTCTCTCTCTCTGGTACTTGTTTCATTAAGTCCTTCACAAGTGCATAGACATTTTCCATCTCAAATAGCCTTAGAGACTCATCTTCCTCCCATGCACACTAGCCCACTTTAGGACAGGCTAGCATCGGTTCCCCAGAGTATAGTGATTATATTCTGATGTGGAGTAGTCATTTCACTTGTATTCTTGCCATTCAGCTCTCTCACTTCATTTCTATACATAACGCTAATATAAATTAATTTCAGGGATTTTTTTTTTCTTTTCAGTGCTAGGGATCTCCGAGCCTTACCCATACTTGGTAAGATTCTATCGCTGAGCTACACACCCAGCCTACGCTTTTCTGTTAGCATCATACCACCATCAAACTCATGCCTTACAAATAATTTTCATCATGATTTAGATAAAGATCACGTTCTCTATCATGACTTCCACAATGACTTTAACTGCTTGCCTAATCTTATTTCATAATTTCATTTCTTAAAATACACTGTAGCCACAGCAGTCACTTCTCAAGTTTTCCAAGGAAGCCAAACCCATTCTTTTTGTAGGCTTTGGGCAGAGGCTTCTCTCTCTGCCCGGAATGCTATTCTGAAGCTCTTTGAAAGATCAGCTTCTTCTCAATTTAGATCTCACCATAGTTGTACCATCTCAGAGAGATGCCTGTGGCTACCCCTTTTACCCTTTATTTAACCTTTATAATATAATTTCATCTTAATTTTTGTGTATGACTCAATCAAAATGCAAGGTATTATCTGGCATACTAGTTTATTTGGTTGTATGTCTTTCCTTATGTGAAAGCTGAATCTTAAAATAGCTGGACAATGGAAACAAAATATAAATCATTTTTAAGGTACAGATTGTATTACAAATGTATGAAATAATATACAACAAAGAATATTGGTCTCTAAAAGGAAGACTCAGTTGTGCAATTGTGTAGGATCACTCAAAAGTTACTCAAACTCCACTACAGTAACCAAAAGAACAAAATTCCACTACACTAGACTAGTCTAGTGCTGGGAGGTTGACTACTGATAGTGCAGCACCTGCTTTCATTCATAGCCCTTAGAGACCCACTTAAATTTTTCCTGAAGTAAACCACTGTACACTGACCTTTGGCATGTTATAAATATTACTTCTACTTATGAAGAAATAGAGCCCAGTTCTGATTTTTAGTGGATGCTATAATATTAGGATCAATATTGATATGAAACATTTTAACGACAGGCTTAGAGTCATATTTTTAAGCATAGGGTTCACATTAATATTAGCATCATTAAAAAAATAAGAAAAGAGCTTACTCATGGAGCTTTTGACATAATGGGAAAAAACAAATGGAAAAGAAAATTCTCAGGGCCAGTGAGATAGCTCAGCAGTCTAAAGCACCCACTTAGGCAAGCTTAGTAGCCGCAGGGGACCGCAGTTGGATCCCTGGCACCATATGCCTTGCAAGCCCCACCCTCAGGGCAGGCTGAGCCAGCGCCCCCTCCCCCCAAAAAAAAGAAAAAAGAAAAGAAAAGAAAGAAAATTCTCCACTGCAACAACAATGGAATCAAATCAAACTGTAGGCATAAAAACCACTAACAAATATGTGGGCATAGAAGAGTGTGTCAAATTATACCATTTATATAGAATCATAACTAGAATGCACGGAATTACATCGTACAAATGACATAACTCCTGGCAGTAGGAAATGTGGTCAGGAGCCAAATCCAGGTCCATTTTAAAAGCTGTGCTATCTAGCGTAAGTGTAACCTAAGTGTGTTGAGAAGTCATGGAATCATTTTAGGCATAATACAGAGACAATTTAGGTTTTGAGCAATCATACTTCTACATAAATAATAGATTGTAAATTGTAAGAGTAGACACTGGGAGAATGCTTGGTTATGTTGCCATGGTCACTGCAATAGACCAGGGTGAGAAAGGATGGAGGTTTGAAGAGAAGTACAAAAGAACCAATCAAAGTAACAGGCAAGAGCCAACTTGACTTGGTGGTCTAGCGAGGGACAGAAAGAGGAACCTAAGGCCAACCTTAGATTTGAGGCTAGAACAGTGAAGGGCATAGCGGAGACATTACTAAAATAAGAAAAACTGGGGGAGGAGGTGGAAAAAAATCCAGTGTTCTTTGGTTTAGGTTGTTTTCAAATATTCATGAGGCAGTCCATTATAGACATAAAGACTCACACTGGATGCTCAAGTATGTATCTAAAGAGCAGGTTGTGATACAAGGCTTGCAATGAGCGGAATGATTCAGAAAACAGTGGGTTTTTAGATCAAGTCTAATTCTTTCTCAGGAAGCTCTTGCTTTCTTGTTCCAAGCTATTATTTTGGAGACTGCTATGATTTGGATCTGAAATATTCCTCAAATGTTGTTAAAGGGTTTGTCTCTGGCTGGAGCACTATCAGGAAGTGGCAGGGAGCCTCTCTCTCTCTCTGTCTCTCTCTGTCTCTCTCTGTCTCTCTGTCTCTCTGTCTCTCTGTCTCTCTCTCTCTCTCTCTCTCTCTCTCTCTCTCTCTCTCTCCCCTCTCTCTCTCTCCTTTCCCTCCCTCTTCCCCTCTGGACACCATAAGGTGAACAGATGCCCTCTACCATATTCTCCCCACCATGGTATATGGTGTGACCACAGTCCCAAAGTGATGGGGCCTAGTGACCTGGGACAGAATCATATGAAACAATAAATATTTCCATGCATTAAATTGATTTATTTTGAGAATTTGTTATAGTGCAAGAAGGCTGACATAGATAGAAATAGAACAAAACAAGGAAATCTGGGAGAAGGGATATTTTACATAGTGGACCAAATGGACAAATTACCTGAATAGGTTTTTAATATTTTTTCATTAGATAAATGAATCGATCTAAAACTCAACGTTAGCTTTTTTTTTTTTTTTTCAGTCTTTTTGGGGGGACTAGAAATCACACTCAGGACCTTGCACTTACCAGCCTCTGTAGCCTGCTGAGCTGCATGTCTGACCCTCTCTTGTTATCTTACTGGTGGAAATTCATGAACACTTTGAAGTTAGTTAAATAATAGAGATAATTTTATTTTACATTTTATTGGAAGAAAACTTAGTTTAGCTATTTAGTAGCTTTTGGTGAACAATGAAAGCCCTTCTAAACATAGATGATGCCATTTTGGTTTCCTTTCTCAAATTAAATTTACCTGGTCTTTTTAAAGCATGTTGGGCTCTTCTTAATCCTATCACATGCATATAGCCATTTTTTCACTATACGTACATGTACATGCACACACATGTACACACACTTATATATACACACTCACATGCATTAACCCTAGTTGTTCATGAAATATGGAAAGCTAATTTTGAGTTTTTTCAATTGCTAATTTTATCTTATTGTGTGTTGATTCCTGATTGGTATTGCTAAAAGGCTAACAATTACCTAAGAGTAGGTATAAATTTAATATATTATGCTATCAGAGTGTATCAAACTAAATTACAAACAATAACACAAATTATAATATCAAAGTTTGTGATTTGATCATAGATGTTTTTGTTACATTATTAATGAATGTTTTTCCTTGTTAGCTCTATAAATTTTCTTTTGACATAAGAGCTGTCACAAAAATTAACACCAGTCCCACTTCATTTTTTTTCCCGGGAGAAAGTAGATTTAATTACTCCTTATCACCAGGTTAAATCATGCAGCTAGAAATTTCGAAATTTCGAAAAGGGCATTGTTTTTTTTTTTTAAAGGCATGCTCATCCTTATATAGATAGTATCTGTACTCTGTTAGGACGCCACACTACAGTTCAAAAGACTTTGGCTAAATAATTCTCCAAACAAAGAGTCCTCCAGCCTGTGGTGAACTGGGTGGAGCCAACTCAGAAAGGGAGGCCAGGCCAGGCCCCAAAGCACTCAGAGCCAGGCAGGATCCACCCAGGGATCCCCTGCAGTTTTTTTCAGGGATACTCTACTTCAACCATGATTCAATTGTTGTTGTTTTGTTTTAGTTTTTGGGTGGTATTCGGAATTGAATCCATGATCTTTGCACTAAGCTACATCTCCAGCCCATTTTCAATTTTTGTATTATGTGACAATCTTGCTAAATCACAACATTGTTCTGGTTGGGTATCAGCCTCCCAGATCTTGGTTTTAGAGTGTATTCTCTTTATCAGCACCTGTATATATCCTTTTGAAAAATTCTTGTATGAGATTATCTTGTGATAATTGCAGTTTTTTAGCTACCTTTACAATTTATCTTCTCTATCAGCATATAACCCAGAGAAGAAGAATCACATTTCCCCTTATTGCTATTTTATACCCATAATGTCTGACACATAGTAAGAATACAAAAAGTGTTTGGAAGGGAGGACTTAATTATATGACTATGAACTCGATTAGAGCAGGAAGGGTCTAACATTTCCAAGGTAAATTAATCTCCAGAATCCTGCTGGGTGACTTTCATGCACAAAGTTCACTATGAGTATGTGTTTAATGACTGAAAATGAATTAGATCTCTCTATTTTGGATTCAGGTTTAAGAGACACTGAGGGATTAAGATGCTATATCCCTTGCAAGTAATTTTATGAAGTTGTTTGTTGTATTGAAATTATGTTACTAGGGCGAAGGCAATGTCCTGCTTAACAATTTCAAATCCTCACGCATTCAGACATAAACTTAATCACCATAAGGTGTTACGTAATAAAAGGATCAATGAATTTAGAGTTTGGAGATCAATACTTTTATGTCTTTTGTGCCACTTACCTCTACACTCTGTAAACAGTAGTTATTTTTCCTATTTTAAAAATATTAATAATTTTTATGTAGTGAATATAAAACACTTGTGAAAATGACTAGCTTAGGCTTGCTATACAGGAAATCTTTTCTTTTTTTACATCAAAAATAACTTTGTTATTTCCATTCCAACCAAGATTTCTGTTTCTCATGACTTAACGGAGACACGAATGACAGTCTGAAGATCAAGGAACAGCTTGCATTAAGACTAGAATGGGCACAGCCATATTTCATGTGAATACCAATGCTCTCCCTCATCTCACTTGGCATGAAACTTTTGTTGGTTTAAATGATTTGTGAACTCGGGCAAGGAGCTTAATCTCTTCCCTGAATTTCCTCATATGATAATGGTTCCCAGTTGATAGGATCACATATACAGCTAATATACGTGACACATGTAACATTTGCAAACTGATATAAATGTATGTGTACTAGAGCAATGTTTTATGTAGCTGTATTTCTCTTTATAAATCAGAGCGCTTCTCAGGATCCTTTTCAACACAGCCTGCTAGACAGGCCCATGACTGAAGGTGAATTGGATATGTTGAATTACAGATATCAAAACCTCATAAAGGCCCAGTTAGTCCCTTTCCTTTACTTGCTGACACAGATGGGGAAGCCTGTCACGTCAGTGCCTGCAGAGATGTGTGTCACCTCAGGAAGTCACGTGTTCACAGGGCTGAGTCCCCCAGATGAGACACACATTGCTGGGCTCCTGATGCCAGCAACTTCGGGCAAGTGAACTGACATTACATACTTTGAAAACATTAATTTTAACACCTTGTGAAAATTATACATTTTCACAGATTTGAAAAAAATTGGACTGATTTAAAATAAATTAAGCTAATGGCAGTAAGAGATAGTATAGACAAGGGCAAATGTATCTTTAAGTAACAAAATGTCTTATTTTTGTTGTTGTTGTTTTGTTTTCTAAACATATTAATGCATCTTAGTGAATCACTTGGGATTGGAAAATCAAAATCATGTTTAACTAAAGCTGATACTTTGAAACAAATCACTGTAGGGCTTAAAGAGTTTTAAGATCTTGGACTAAATATACTTGCTTTATGCTTGGGATGGCTGTATAAGTTTCAAGTTAGACATGGTAGCACATGCCTACAATCCCAGCATTGTAGGAAGCAGAAGGATTACGAGTTCATCCCTAGCCTGAGCAAGTAGCAAGGTTCGGTCTGAAAATACGAAGTGAAAAAAAGGTGCCGAAGTAGGTGGGGAGGTGGCAAGATAGCTCAGCGGCCTAAAGTGCCTGCTTAGGAAACCGCAGGGACCATGGTTCCATCCCTGGCAGCACATGCCATACCAGCCCTGCCCCCAAGGCAGGCCGAACCACAAAAAATGGGGGAGGGGTCCCGGGATGTAACTCAGTGTGAAGGCCATGGATTTAATCCCCAGTACTGAAAAAGAGAAAAAGACAGATAGAAATAGAGAAAGGGGTTGGGAGTAGGTGGGGGAGGGGGAGAGAGAGAGAGAGAGAGAGAGAGAGAGAGAGAGAGAGAGAGAATAAATTTCAGAGTCGAAGTGTATAATTCTTGCTAGAACATTCTGGATGCCACTTTTCACACATCACTGACTATAGAGAAGTGGTTCACTATTATGTAAACTTTTGAAACATATTGTCTGAAGGCCCCTTATTTGGGAGGCATTGCTTTAGGAAGTGAAAATAAACTGATCATATAAATAACAGCCATATATTCAATCCTATGGTGGAAGGAAGAAGCAGTAATTAATTGTGGGCTTAAGGTTAACGCGAATAAAAACAACAAGGGAGAAGGAACAAGACAAGGCTTAATGTGGCCCCAGAGGACGTTCCTGAGGCTGATCCACGCAAGCAGAGCCCTTGAGTATGAGTGCACCCAGCCAAGACAAGGGAGGAGCACGTTAAACGGAGATGGCAGCAGACATTAAGGCAAGGCAGGCACACCAGGAATGGGCCTGAGAGCTCCCCAGAGGGACGGAGTAGTGAAAACCAGGTTAGAAAAGCAGAGTGGTAAATTATGTAGGCAACAAAATACACATAGTTTCATAGCCCATGATTCACTTTGGGGTATCCATTGTACAAAAATATGAAAATAGTTTACTATTTAAAAGCTAAAATGCTAGTATATAGAAATGCTCTTTTTTGAACTGAAAACTAAGAAGAAAAGTTCTTAGCATAGACAGCAAGAATCTACATGTTTTAGAGTCAAGGCTTTAAATTAAGAAAAGCCAAATATTTGCAGTTTGCAAGTGAAAGCCAAGGTACCACTTGCAGAAATCTTTCAAAAGGGCTGGGCAAATAGCTCAGTGGATTAAAGCACCTGCAAGCAGGTACAGGGGCCAGGGGTTTGATTGTGGGCCTGCTATACTGCCCCCCCCCCAGGGCACACTGAGACAGCAATTGAGACTGGGTGTGGTGGCACGCGCCTATCATCTCAGCTCTTGGGAGGCTGTAAACAGGTGGATCACTGCAAGTCAGATCTAGTAGTGAGACTCTGAACACCCTGTAGACCCTTCCCTAAAATATAAGAAAAAAGAAAGAAAGAAAGAAAGAAAACAAACCTTTTCAAGTGTAAAGTGGAGAAGCAAGCAAGATGACAGAATGCGACTATAAATTAATTATTTTCTGGAGAAACATCAGGTCAAGTAATTATTGACACATGAAAATACTTTCCTGAGAGCTAAAGAAACAATGTATATTAGTCCTTTGTGGTCAATGGGACAAACATGTGACACCAACAAGTTCACAGAGGAGATTCTTATAATGGCTCATGGTTTTTGTGGATTCAGTCCATAGTACACTGACTCTAATGCAGAAAGGGTATTGTGGATAAGCTTAAAAGAGGGAAAACTGCTCACATTACAGCATTTCAGGAGAGACAGAGGAGGAAGCTCTGGGGAAAAAGAGTATACCCTTTCAGGTCACCTGCCGAGGACCCACCCCAAACAGGGCTTACTTTCTACATTCAGCCGGTCAACCCATGAGCAGATTAACTCCATGGATGATCACAGCAGCAGTCACCTTCCAATAGCCACAGCTTTGAATACAGAAGACTATCTACAACATAATACTAGATGGTGAGAACAGAAATTAAGAAGATGCATTGAAGAGTAGGAAGAAGACAGAGAGAAGGAAGGGGAGGAGAAAGAGGGAGGGAGAAAGGGAGACAGACAGGGGGGAGAAAGAGGAAAGGAGAAAGGAAGAGACACAGGGAGAGAGAGAAGAAGACAGGGAGAGAGGGAGGGAGGAAGGAAGGGAAAGATGGGGAAAGGGAGAGAGAGAAAGGCAGAGAGGGAGATGGGGAGGCAGAGAGGGAGACAGAGTGAGAGAGACAGATACAGAGAAAGAGGGAGACAGATACAGGTGGAGACAGAGAGAGGGAGACAGAGAGAGGGAGATGAAGAGACAGAGAGGGAGACAAAGAGAGACAGAGAAAGGGAGACAGAGAGAGGGAGACAGAGAGAGACACATGGAGGGAGGCAAGGGAGGAGGAAAAGAGGGAGAGAAAGGGAGAGGGAAATGGGGGAGGGAGAGAGGGAGTCAGAGATAGAGGAGAGAGGGAGGGAGAGAGATTGATTCAGGTATTAATGCACTGATGAAGGAAAAATAAAGGAACAATAAAAACAAATATAAAAATGGATAAAATTATTCAAAAATGATGTCCTTCAGAAATAATGAAGAGGTCAAAATTTCTGACAAATAAAAGCTGGGGGAGCTCATGAATGTTAGACTTTTCTTATAAGTTTTACTTTTGAAAGTAACTATAGCAGATAGGAAAATGTATTAATTAAGAACCAAAGAAAATGTGAGTATAAAGCTCCCTACTAAAATGCATATATAGTAAAACTGAGAATTCTTTAATACTGTAGGGGTGTTGTATAAATCACAGATGTTACTATAAAGGTTAAAGGGTGAAACTATTAAAATAATAACAACACATTTTATTAAGGAATACAAGGTGAAGATAGAGGCATCAAAAATGTAAAACATTGGTAGTGTGCAGCAAATGCTTAAATCTTAGTAACTCGCCAGCTTTAAGATGTAAGCTTGAAATAGCCTGCTATAATTACAGTATGTACATTCTTTATAAAATTCATGGCAATCGCAAGCAAAAATTTACAGTGGCTATGCAAACTATAAAGAGAAATAAAAGCCACCAGCAAAATATCATCTAATGACAAAGGAACAGCAAGGGAAGAATGAATAAAGAGTCCAGAAAATAAATAGAAATCAATTGATAAAGTTTCAGCTGCACATCTTGCCTTATCAATAACTACTTTGAATTTAAATAAATTAAATTCTTCTATCAAAAGAGCTTGAGTAGTTGGATGTATTTATTACTATAGGGCCCAGACATTTAGTATCTACAAAACTCACTTCACATGTAAGGACAGATATAGAAAAGTCAAGGAAAAGACAGTATGTGCAAATACAAATCAGAAGAGAGCAGGAATAGCTATCCTTATGTCATAGAAAATAAATGTTAAGTGGAAAACTTCAAATAAGACATAGAATGCCATTACATATTGATGAAGCTGCAGTTCCTCAAGGGGACTCAATAATTGTAAATACATATGTACTCAGCATTGGAATATCTAAGTGCATACTGAAACAAATATCAGTAGAGAAGGGGACCAGGGATATTATAACACAATGACAGTAAAGGACTTCAAACTCCACTGTGACCAAGTGACCGATCAGCCACGCAGAAAATGAGTAAAAAATCAGACTTAAGGCATAGTCAGAATCTTGTACCCAATAGCAGTAGAATGCACATTTTTCTCACGTGGACAGGGAGAACGTTCCAGCATAGATCACACATCAGGCCAAAAACTCAAGCCTTAACAAATTTACTGTGAATCCCATCAAATATCTCTTCTGTCCCTAACAACGTGAAGGTGGAAATCAATTATAGAAAGAACCTTAGGAAATTCACAAGTACATGAAAATTAAACCGTGTGCTCCTGAAAACTGAAAGGTAAAGGAAGAAATTAAGAAGTAAATTAAATTTGCAAGTGAAGTGCAGGATTCCAGCATAGATGAGATATGGCAGAAGCCTTGAGAAGAAGTAAATTTATTGGCCACATTAAACACACACACACACACACACACACACACACACACACACACACACAAAACACAAGTCAACAATCTAACATCTATCTCCAGGACTGAGAAAGAATGAATTTGATTCAATGTTAGGAGAATGAAAGGAATAACACATACGATAGAGACTAAAGCAATAGAAATAGTCAAGGTAATAAAATACATAGTTTGCTTGTTCTTATTTTTCCCTGGTAGTGGGCATCTAAACCAGAGCCTCACACATGCTCGGCGAGAACTGTATCACTGAACCACTTCCCAAGTGCTGAAATGATTTTTGGAAATAAAAGAGAGGACTCAGAATCACAAATATAAAAAGCAATATAATTGATGCTACACAGACACGAAGGGTTATGAGATTCCGGTGATTAACTGCACGCCAACCACTTGAATGGCCTAAAAGAAGTAGATCAATTCCTGGGCACATACAAACTACTAATACCAAATGACAAAGAGAAATTCTGGACAGACAAAGAACACCAAAAAAGGTTGAATCAGTAGTAGAGTCTCTTACAGAGGAAAAGCTCAGGACTTGATGGCTTCATTAATACACTGCACTTTACATTGGAACAAAAACTAATGCTAATCATGGTCAAACTGTAAAAAAGTTGAGGAAGCAAGAATTCCAAGCTGGCCTGAAGCAGGGTTACCGTGCTGGAATGCGCTCAAGGACAAGCAGGTTGAGTTCACTTCCATGATGCGAGCATGGTTCAACGTAGGCAAACCTGTGAGTGTGACACATCGCATCAGACACCTGAAGCATAAAGTCATGCAGTCAGGTCAATAAAGCCACAAAAATTATTTGACAACATTTATCTTTTCACTATAGTACATGAGGAAAATTGGATTATTTGCCAATTAAAATCAGTAACAGGACAAAACTGTCCACAGTAATCACTTCTATTCAAAACAGTAGTGAACATCCTACCCACAGCCGTTAAACAAGAGAAGGAAATAAATGTGAAGGAAAAAGTTAAATTACAAATTACAAATTTCTGCTTGTAGGTGACATGCTTTTTTAAAAATATATTTTAAAAACCATGAAAGACTCCGATAAAAAGTACAAAAGCAAATGCAGTAAAGTGGAAGGGGATAAAATAAACCTACAGAAATTAGTAGCATTTTATATGCTAATGTACTATTTAAAAATTAATCTAGAAAATTTTATTTATAATACTTTTAAGAAATCAACTTATGTAGGAAGGAATTTAACAAAGAATGTGAAAGAATTATAAACTGAAAACTATAAAATACTGATGAAAGAAATTAAAGGTGCAAGTAAATGAATCTCTAGTTCATTAAGAAGAAGGCGTTGTGCTAATATTGTTCAGACAAGATATCATATCTGCATCTTGTCCTCTGAATAACTACTACAAAGGCAACAATATGCAACGTATTAATTATTGTAACTGTCCTCTAATCTTCTTTGAAATTGTTTTATTGCCATTTTATCTTTTTTCTCATTAAAATGAATAAGAAATAAATTAATTTCATGTTCATGGATTATAATAACTATACTGAATAATTAATATTGACAAAATACTCATACTACCAACATCAAACTATATATTTAAGGTAACTATTAACCCTAATGACATTTTTTCACAGAGACATAAAAAAACCATAAAATTTGTATAGAATCACAAAAGATTCTAAATATTCAAAGCAATCTTGACTTAAATCCAGATCCATGACATTATCTGACACAAAATACATTACAAAACTACAATAATTCATACAGCATGAAAACAGACAGGAAAACCAAATAAAAAAAAGAGCCCAGAAATAAGTCGAAGTGTTCTATCTCAAGAATATACAGGAGTTGGGGACGTGGCTCAGTAGAATAAATGCTTCCCAGATAAACGCAAGGATCTGAGTTCAATCCCTGGTTCAAAAAACAACAACAACAACAACAACAACAACAACAACATATATATATATATATATATATATATATATATAATGAGGTAACACTACCTTTAAAAAATACTCTACCTTAACAAAAACAAAATTGGCTTAGATGTAATATTTAAAACTATAAAATTAGTAGAAGAAAGCAGTGAGCACTGTTCCTTGGCCCTGGATGATTATTTGGCAATTACTTGAAAAGCATAGGAAACAGAAACAAATACAGACAACTCAGATTATATTAAAGTGAAAGATTCTTCATAGCCCATTTAATAATCAACAGAATGAAGAGGTAAGGGATGACATAGAAAATATATGTGCAAACATGCATCTGGTAAGGCACTAATATCCAACATATATAAAGAACTTAACAGCAGTAATGCTAAAACTACTATTACTAATAATAATGATATACAAATAACCAAACTGAAAATCTCAAAGAATTTGGAAAGACTTTTTTCAGACACAATATTCAACATCTTTGGCCATTTGATTTTTTTTTTTTTTTT
>NW_004524715.1:4242822-4258381 GCF_000260255.1 Octodon degus
ATTCCGCTCTAGATATCTTCCCCAAAAGGTTAAAGACCATGCCACTGTGATGTATGCATACCATGTTGACTACGGTGTAATTCATAATAGCCAAACCTTGGAATCAGCCTGTGTCCATCAACGGAGGAAGGAATTTTTAAAAATGTGGTATTTATAAATAGAGGAGTACTACTGTGCCATAAAATTATGAAATTCAGTAATTTGTAGCAAAATAGATACAACTTGAGAGCATAATGTTTAATGAAGTAACTCATACACACAAGCTTAAATATTGCATGCTTTTTCTTGTATAAGAAATCAACATATATGTAAAATACAACATAAGAGACATAATAGGAAAAATGAGAAAGAAATAAGAGGTGTTGTAGTCCAGTATCTAAAAGTGTATCCTGACTTCCTGTAACTGTCTTATATGTTTTATGTGTTCTTTGGCCTATTAGTCTCCTTTTCAATCTATGTATATGATAATTAAACTTATAAGGTCTTACAAGTAAATGAATTTGATGCTGGAAAATAAAAGGAGGGTAGAGAGAAAGGGAAAAGAAGGGAAGTGAAAAATGTTATGTACAGATAAGCGTGCCCTACAATGAATGTAGTCATTATGCACTGCAAACAGGTACTAATAAAAGTAAAAATAAAAAGATAATGTAAAAAAGAAACATATAAAGAATGATCAAGATCACTATTCATAGAAAATGCACATCAAAATTATAATGAGCTATTATCTCCAGTTTGTTAGAATGGCTACTGCTAATGAAACCCAAGATAACAAATGATGGAAAGGATGTTTAAAAATGAAACCCTTATATACTTATTTGGAATACAAATTACTACAACCATTGTGGATAATACAGAGTTTTCTCAAAACATTAAAAATGGAACCAATATCTCACCCAACAATTTTACTACTTGGTATATATCTAAAGGAAATTATATCACTATAGCTAAGAGATATCTTAAGTCTTGTTTTTATCACAACATTAGTTATAATAACCGAGTTGTGGAACCATCCATCAGTATGAATGCATACACAAGGAAAACTTCATGTTTATAACAACAGAATACTATTCAACCTTTAAAAATATAGCAATATGTATAGCACTTTGAGTCACTAATGCTAAGTGAAATAAATTAGACACAGAAGCTTAAATATCTTATCATTTCTCTTACATGAAAACACCAAAGCATAAATAATTTAAAGGGCAAAATAAAAGATGGATTACAGGAAACAGGGAGGGAGATATTTCATAGCTGGGGAAGGAGATGAGAGAAAGGGAAGATGAAAGTGTTAAGTAAAAGGATTGCAATGTGATATGTGTATATCCTAACTGCTCAGCAAGGAATATATTCACCATGTATTGAAAACATGTATTAGTAGGGCTGGTGAGATAGCTAAGAGGACTAAGTGCCTGCTTAGGCGAGCACAGGGGCTGGGGTTCAATCCCTGGCAACATATGCTGTGCCAGCCCCAACCCTGGGCATGCTGAGCTGGTGACCAAGTCTGGGCATGGTGGCACATGCCTGTAACCCCATCACTAGAGAGGCTAAAAACAGCAAGATCACTATGAGTCTGAGCTGTGTACTGAGACCCTGCACAAAATACAAGACAAAACAAAACAAAAGAAAACAAGACATGTACTAGTGAAAAAAGAAAATACCTACACTACTGATATGTTTATTGTGATAGTATTCATAATAGCCAAATATGAAATCACCTCCACTGATGGATAAATTATATATATATGCACACACTCAATGGAATACTCTTCAGTCATAAAGAACAAATAAATTTGAACATGTATGATAACATTGATGGAATTAAAGGAAATATTTGAGTTAAGTAGGCCAGGGACAGTAAGGACAGACATTGCTTGTTCTTACTCATGAAGATAAAAATTTGATTTCTGGGGATATAGGTCAGTGGCACAAGTGCCTGCCTGGCAAGCTCCAGATCCTAAATTCAATTCCAAGTTCTAAAGAAAGATAAAAAGGATGCAAAAAACAAAGAAAGACAAAAATAGTAGACACTAAAGGTTAGGAAAGGTAGGAGGACAAGAGACAGAAGAAGTTTAGATAATGGGTATCATAATACCATTACATAAGAGGAATAAGTTCTAGTTTTCTACAGTGCTGCAGGTTGAATATAGTTAACACTGATTTACTACATATTTTATGAAAAATTAGAATACCAAGATCATCAGAAGAGGAGATAATAATATTATAGACAGGTAAGTTAGGAAGAAATATTATATAGGCAGTCAGATAGTATTAGGTCCTCAAGGGAATCAGGGTAGGAGATGAGAGCACATCACCACTGAGGCTATAGGGGGACATCTGAGGAAGACCAGGCCTGAAGACGCAATGGCCTGGCCTACGTGCCTCCCTAAGGCATAAACAGTAACTTGGCACTATATTATAATTTGTGTCACCTAGTCCAGTAAAGTAGAGATGGATATCAATCTCCCAGGTGGGTGACCAGAGCATCTCTATCCATCTCTTCCATAAAATGCCTTTGATCTTCCCATGCACCCTTGCTATGAGACCGTGTTCTCTGATGGGTCAATATTAGCTAAGTGGCTATTCCTGTAATCTGATTGGTTGATTATATTTGACACCTTACCCCTTGTTCTTCCTTCATGATTTCGCTGTATAAATCACTTGGTGGCAACCCACTTTTGGGTCTCGTCTTGTGGGGTCAATAACTCAATAAATTTTCCTACTGTTAACTTCTGTTCCTTAGAATTTATTTTGGGGCATACTAATTAAACGTTGGATGTCTTGATGTGTCTAAATATCAAGGTGCAGTGTGTTTTCTATGGATCATAAAGAAAAATACTTGTCTTCCTTGATGGGTCCGGCCCATGTAGAAACTAGCTAAATCACCATGGCATCTCCACAAGGTGATGATGAGCCCAGATTAACTATCTCTTCTTCCCAGCACGCCCTCCGTCCCTTCCACAGTGTTCCCAGATGATCTCCATTGAGCCATCACAGCATCATCACCTCAACTCCCAAGGTCCCTCCCCCATTGGAGAACTATAAATATGGCTGCCTTCCACTGTTTACCCTTGAGGACTGTCATGTCTCTTTCACTGTGGTCCTCCCATGCCTGCTGTAAAAGCCTCTTTTATCTTTGCTGTTGCTTTGCTACACCTCCGGCACCACCACCGCTGCCATCACTGCTGGGTAGACCTGACACTGAATGGTGCCATGACTCAGATCTGTGAATCGTGTAGCTCCTGGGGCACCCCCAGCCCAGGTTTTGAGCTCCTTCACTGAGCTGCCCTCTGCTTCTGCTTCCAGTTCTGCCTCTGCCTCCTGTCATCTGTCCTTGTTAGCTCACATCCAACCCAGGCCAATCTCAATCCACACAGGTGAGCCCCAAAACTTATCTCAGGGGAATCTCATCTCATATTTTCCTTTCCTCTCAAAAATCGTGAGCTCACGTCCAGACCCCTACCTCCTCCTAGTATCTCGGCCCACTGCTTTTTCTAATGATGACTGCAAAAAGTGAGTGATTAGCTTTCTCTTTCAAATACTCACTCCAGGCTAAAAGGTGAAAGCCTCTTAGCAGGAAGTGACATCAGGTTTTTGCCCTAACCTTTGGTTCCCCTTTTAATTTTATTACAGTGGGAAATATTCCTTCCTGTCCTCCAAAGCACACTCCCCTCGGCTATCTCTTAAAGAACCTCAGTGCCCTTGTACTTTGAGGCTGTCTCAAACCCAAGCGATTAATTTTTACTGCCAGAAGGCTTGGCCACAGTATAAACTAGACAATGGCAGCCAATGGCCTGAGGAGGACACCTTTGACTTCAAACTCCTCGCCGATCTGGACAGATAATGTCATCACAATGACAAATGGCAAGAGGTCCCTTACATTCAGGCTTCGATTGCACTTTGGGCAGGTCCCTCCCTTATTGAGGCATGTGGAGGGAAGCAAGTGCTCTTGGCTTGCTCCACAGTGCCAGACCCTACCCCCTGTGCTCCTTCCAACCCAGACACCCTTATAGATGATTCTATTAATGGCATTTCCTCCAGATTCTCCTCCACCATATTTGCTGGTACTGCCCTCTCTACCCTCTCCACCGAAAACTTTGCCTTTTCAGTCTTTTCCACATCGGAACCTCAGGCACCAGCGTCCCCTCCTTCCACCATTTCTCCTCCTGCATTTCACACCTGCTCCTGCGCTACTCAACTTTCTCCCAAATGTGCCAAGAGTCTGTGGCCACCTGCCAGGTGGCCAGGCACCACCACCTTGTGGACCATGTGGCTACCCATCACTGCTGTGCGGTCACGCCTCCTGTGATGTCAGAGCACCGACTCTCAGCACTCCATCACATGATGAGCTGCCGCCATCTTGCGGGCCACGTGACCAGCCCTGCCATCTTGCTATGGCTCTTCCTATGAAGTCAGAGCGCTGATGCTCAGCACTCCCTCACATGATGAGCTACGGCCATCTTGCAGGCCAGGTGGCCAACCACCACTGCCATGTGGTAGCTCCTCCTGTGATGTATGCATGCCATCTTGTGGCACTTCATCGCATGATGAGTCGTTGCCACCCCGCCAGACCCTGCCAGATGATAGCAAGCCCCAATGTCTTTTTTTCCTCCTCAGGAACAGGCAGGCCCTTGAGGGACTCGTTCATGTTCATGTCCCCTTTTCCCTCCAGGATCTTTCCAATATAAGTCACTGACTGGGAACTTTTCAGCTGACCCTCATACCTATATTAAGGAACTCAAATTTATAGTTAATTCCTATGATTTACATTGGAAAGATCTCTATATTATGCTTGGTTCCACTCTTAATCCTCAACAGAAATGACAGCTGTGGCAGGTAGCTCAGATCGTAGCTGATCAGAAAAGCTTACTCCATCTAGAGCGCCCTGAAGGTGCAGATGCAGTTCCCGATACAGAGCCTAATTGGAGTTATGAGACAGGAGATGGGTTTCCGATGTGTGAGACGTATGATAACTTGTATTGTTGAAGGCCTAAATAAGATCTCCCATAAAGTAAAAGAGCAGAGCCAATGAATGGATGAAAATCCTGCTGAATTTCTTTCGTGCCTCACTGAGACACTGACTAAATTCACTAATGTTGTTCTTCAGTCTCGTGAGGGTATAATTCTCATCAACTTCTGTCTTATTTCCCAGTCAGCACCAGACATTAGAGTACAACTCCAAAAGGTGCCAGAAGGCCCACAGGCCTCAGTCAAAGGTGTCCTCTCAGGAGGAACTCCTTAAGGTGACATTCTGTGTCTTTAGCAAGGCCAGAGAAGGAAGGAACATGCTCAATTCAAGCCTGACATCTTAAAGAAAGAGCTTTTGGCAGTGATGCTTAGGGTCCAACGGGTGACTCAGACTTTTAAGTCCAAACAGAAGCCTAAATAGGATGACATCAAGGCCCGAGCCCCATCTGGACCCTGTTTCAAATCCAAGCATGGGCATGACCCTGCCCCACCTGCAGTCACCACCGGGGCTTTGCCCCTTCTGCAACCTTGAGGGACACTGGAAAGTCAATTTCCCTATCTTCCAAAGAGCAAGGAAGCCAGTCCATTCCTTATTCTCACAGGAAAACACACCACCTGTGGCTGGCAGGCGCCTGGTCGATCTACTAGGAATCATCAGTGCTGAGGATTGATGGGGCTTGGGGTGTCTGACCCCCTGTGTGAAGGTATCCTCATTGTAACCTTGAGTCTCATTGCATATCTCAGGTGGGATGCTCTCTTTTCTTATAGGCAGAGGGGCCACTTACAGTGTCCTTGCTGAGTTTTCAGGTCATTGTGCTAGGTCAAAGATTTTTATAGTAGGAGTTGATGGCAAGCTTACACAACCTATGCAAACAGGGCCTATCCCTTGCAGATTCCAAATGCTCTTTACTTACTTTACTCTTCTTTTCCATATTTTAGTTTTGCCAAAATGTCCCAACCCCCTGTTAGGTGGAGATCTCCTCCATAAGCTTGACTTCTTTACTTTTTCCCTCCCCACAGCTCTAATCCTCAAACCTTATCTCCATGCACTGCCGGCCTATCTTCTCCACTTCTCTGGTCTCTTGTAGGCCCTATAAGCTGGGATACTTCAAGCCCTACTGATGCCACCCATGGTGTTCCAGTACTAGTCTGCCTCAGGGATCCTTCAGCTTTCCCTTGTGTTCCCCAATTGGTGCCCCAAAACACCAATAGGAAATAAAATCTATAATTAGCCATCTCCTTACCAATGGTTTTCTTAGAACTACGCACTCAGACCCAATGACTCCTATCTTCTAGTGCAAGATCTCAGGGTCATCAATAATGCAGTTACTCCTATTCACCCAGTGGTGCCAAACGCCTATACCATGCTCTCCCATATCCCTCCATCTACTACTCACTTTACTATCCTAGACCTCAAAGATGCCTTTTTCACCATTCCCTTATACCCGGATTGTCAGGACTCTTTGCTTTCACATGGACTGATCCAGACACCCTTAGGTCTCAACAACTTACATGGACAGTCCTGCCTCAAGGGTTCAGAGATAGTCCCCATCTCTTTAGCCAACCTCTTGTTGCTGATCTTGAGACCCTTGATCTTAAGTCTAGCCTAGTCCCTTAATACACTGATGACCTCCTCCTCTGCTCTGCCTCTCATGCCCTAGCCCTACAGTACACAGCTACTCTTCTCAATTTCCTATCAGAATGAGCTGATAGAGTCTCTCCAGCCAAGGCCCAGATAGCTTCATCCAAAGTCAAATATCTAGGCCTTACCCTCACCCCCCACTACTCACTTGATCACTGCTGAGCTCAAAGCCCTTATTTGTGACCCTCAGGTACCCACCACAAACAGCAAGTTCTATCCTTCCTTGGTTTAGCTAACTTCTTTTGCCTCTGTGTTCCCAATTTTGCTTCCTTAGTGCAACCCCTCTACAAAACATCAAAAGGTTCCTTGTCAGAACCACTTAGGCCACTGTTCCTATACATTTGTCCCTCCTTTCACAAACTACAACAAGCTCTTCTAAAGGCCCCAGCCCTCACTCTACCTAACCCAACCTAGCCTTTCACCCCATACATTAATTCTCAGGGCTATAATGCAGTGGGTGTTCTAGGACACAAAAAGGGAGCATCCTTTTAGGCAGTAGCATATTTTTCTAAACAACTAGACAATACAGTTTGTGGATGGGCTCCATGTCTTTGAGCTCTAGTGGCAGCAGCTAACACAAGAGGCAAAAACATTTGCTTTAGGACAATCTATCACAGTCCACTCACCCCATCACCTCAGTGAACTCATCAAATGTAAGATATTTCCAGCCATAATGACCCCCTTTCATATATAACAGATCCACCTAATGTTCATTGAGGACCCTTCCAATACTATTTCTACCACTAGTCCTCTCAGTCCCACTACCTTACTCCCCACCTCTGATGAGGCCCCCCAACATAGTTGTGTTGAGGTCCTGCAAATGACCCTGACTCCCTTCCCCTACATAGACAGCACTCCTCTTCCCATGGCTTCTGACACATGGTTTATAGATGAGACCTCAACAGAGGCACCCAAAAGAGGGTAGGACGTGCCATAGTGAATGAGTCAACTATAGCAGAAGCAGGCACATTACCACCTGGGACATCCTCACAAAAGGCAGAGCTTATAGGCCTTACATGTGCCCTCACACTAGCCAAAGACAGAACTATAAATATGTACACAGCCTCACTACAAGACACACAGGTACCCTCTCACTTTTGCCTGTATTTTCTCAGGGTGAATAGAGGCCTTTCCCACTACTTGAGAAACTGCAGATGTAGTCACTAGAGTTCTCATATGGATATGATTCCCAGATTTGGGGTCCCGCAGACTATTCTGTCAGATAATGACCCCACATTCATTTCCCAAATCACCCAACAGGTAGCTTTGAGCCTTAACATCACTTGACACCTACATGTACCATGCCATCCACAGTCCTCTGGTAAAGTAGAGAAGAAAATGGATTCTTAAAAATCTCATCTCACAAAACCCATCTTAGAGCTATGCCAGCCTTGACCTCAGTTCCTTCCCTTAGCTCTAACTGGACTCTGGGCACTTCATAGGGCCTCTACCTTCCTCAGTCCATTTGAGTTCATGCATGGGAGACGTTTTATACTTTGCAACTTCCTTGCTCCTGATAATCTTCCTCCTATCACTGACTATATTCTTGTTTTATCCTTCCTCTGGTACCTGCTGTGACAACATGGCTGCCTCCTGCCTCCCACAACCAATAGATACTACTCAATTGGTGCCATTTATATTTCCTGGACATTTAATATATCCTAAATCCTCTAAACCTACAGGATTAGATCCTATGTGGACAGGCCCCTACCTGGTTATCCTCCTAAAAGCAACAGCTGTCAAATTGCCAGCCTGCCCTCCTGGTTTATATCGCCTGAGCCAAGCAGTACCCAGACAACTCTATTCCACCCCACAACTCCACTCTTCCTCATCCTGAGCCCTTGTCACTTGAGTGGTCTTCACAACTTCTGTTGCCCTACATATCTCCACCTAAACTCTGGACCATTTGCCCAGATGACTTTTAGGTGCCACACAAGATTTCTTCGATCTTGGATGTGAGCTTTCACTATGGCTAAACTCCTCATCTTGGCTGAAACACCTGGCACTAGCTTCCACATGGGCATGAACCATCATCCTGTCAACCTCCTTGCCCTCCAGACAATGCCCCCATTTAGTAGGAAGCAATCTCAGAGATTCAACAACGTTTCATACCAAATAAAAGATGGGAATAATAGGTGATGATCCAAGTACAGACTGCTGAATTTTCATGACCCTGATCCAACATGGCTGAATCTCCAAAGCAACAGCTTACCTTCCCAATGACTACTGCCTCTTCCTTCTTCCCTACTCCAGCACTGGACACAACTTCCTTTCACCTTTCCCGTCCACACAGGGAGCCTCCAATCAGCTCCTTGTGCGTCACTGACCCCGCCCCTCAAGCTCCACCCCTAGCAGAAGTCCATACCTTCTCATCCTCCCTTCCTCCAGTTCAGCGGATCTGCCCATCTCCCTACCCATGATCCTCTCTGTGTCTTCAGAGTTAATAAAAGCTTCTCCTCTCCCTGTTTCTGCTTCTCTGCTGCTCTGTCACTGCTGTCATTACAGCTGCCACTAAAACCTATCATTTGTAGCATCCAAGTTTCTGTTTTAATTAGCTGGGTGGTTTGTGATGCCATCGTTGAATTAAGCATGATACGGAGGAATAGATTCTGGGAAACAGTCTGAGAATTTAGGAGTGAGGTGTGGCAACGTTGCAGTACTTGGAGGACAACTCTTGAGTCCTGTAAAGGAGGATGGGAAAGTGTTGACTGGTCTGCTTTCATCAAAAGCAATATTAATAAAGTGGGTAGATTGGATTTCAGGTTGCCGTATGAGTGAGACATTTCAGACAGAAATACTTACAATGAGAGCACGAATATTTTAATGTTTGCCTATGGTTTTCTCAGAAAATGTTGCAAGCAAGAGGGTTAAAGGAGGAGCCTTGAAATGGAGAAGGAGGTAAAAAGCCAGTTATCCTTTTTGAATTTCAAAGGGAAGTGAAACTTGGCTTGGAGCAACCAGTTATTTACATTCTAATGGAATGCAAATGATGAGAGAAAGCATTTCCTCCCTTTCTCTGGAGCCCAGGGGGCAGCTTGTAAACCACAGACTCTGGTTTTAATTTTCGGGTTTTCTCCTGTAGAGCCGACCTCTAAATGAGCACCCTCAAAGCTTCACCTGTGGAGCACTGGGTTTGAGAAACTGGTATGGTTTTCGGTTATAATATCTCTGATTTCCATTCCAGAAGCATATTTACTTTCAGGATAGAAATGAACCAATACAAACATTAAAAATTCATATGATTCTCCATCACTTTCACCTACCAGTGTGTGGACACATTTCTGTGCTCAGGAGTCATAGGAATCTTGACTAACATACAGAGGGTCAACCTAAATTAATTTGCAATGTTCAACAACACATTCATTATTGGTTCTCATTGAACAAACCTTCGCTTTATATTTTTTGACTCTTCTAATTAACCAACAGAAAAGTTAAATGAGTAGATATATTTTCTCCTTTCACTAAAGTCTGTCTAAAGAAACAGATTTAGGCAGTTTACACAATTTACTTGAGCAGTAGAGTCCACACTAAAATTTATATCTTTAATATTGCCTTATCTATCTATCTATCTATCTATCTATCTATCTATCTATCTATCTATCTACCATCATTAGTGGAGCCACTGAACTACAAGTATGCCTGTTCCTGAGTGCAGTAAGATGGACATTTCAGTTCCTCAAGGCCTCCTAAAGCAACTAAAACAAGTCTGGTTATTAATTAAGTTTATCCCAAGGCTATATTTTTAATAGGCCTAAAAAATTTGTCACTAGCTCTGTTACCTGCCATTCATGTTTGTAATTTCAAATTAGACTTAGCAATACTGCTCAAAGAGTTTGTCAGAGAGAACAATATGATATTCATATCCCAGTTAAGTCGGTGTACAAATCACCATAGCCATTTATACTGGGCCTCTCTATTACATCAAGCCTGTGTCGCAAACAATTTAATGCTCTACAAAGTAGAGATTGCCAGGTGGAATCCATACATAGAAACACAGATAGATGTTTGTACAATTACTAACAAAATATAATAATATCCCATGAGCAAAAATATTTTCCAGAATCTTATGTGGACCATAGCGTAGACTCACATTGTTATTTGTGCCAGACTTAGAGAACAGGAAATCTGAAAAGAGAAGCTGACATCAAAAGCAAAAAAGAGAAAAAGATCTTGATTTGAGATTGGTCAACCTGAGAATCTAGTCACACATTTGTGAATGCAGATAACTATGTGTGCATCATTGGGAAGCCTTGTGCGCCTTCTCAGTGATGAAGAGATGCTAGGGAAAGAATTTGCTCCACTCAGAACTGTATTTCTCAGTAATTCCAGCATCCAACTTGGGTTTGGTAATGAATATTCTGGATACAACAGAGTTGAGAGTGGTATATGTTGCCAGAGTCTCCTGTACTATTCTCTACTCTTCCTTTTTGCCTTATCCACTGGCTGTGTAGAGAAGATTCTGAGACTCCACAGTTGAAAGAGGCCACAGTAGAGAAAATGCCAGGTAATACCTATGTGAATGTCCATCTGCCTATTAGGAACATATTATTAAATTTTGACTGAGAAATAAATCAGGTAATAGTTGAACCCAGAATAAGGATTCTGGAAATGTAAATTACTTGGAAGAAATTATTCTGCTGTAGTTTGAATTTGAAATGCTCCCCTAAAATCATGTGCTAGTGATTTGGTTGTCCCTTGATGGGATTTGGGGAAGTGGTAATGTTGAGGGCTGTAACTCCAGCAAGTGGATTAATCCATTGACGAGATCATAACTTGGCAAGCAGAAGGTAAAGACTCAGCAGGCAATGGATCCTGGAGATGTGACGTGGGGACAGTGTCTGTTCCCTGACCTCTTCCCTCTGAAAGAAGTTTGCTGTGCTTTCCAGCTGGCATATGGTAGATGGTGCTCCTTGGCAGCCCTTTCACCACAGTGTCTCAGCCTTCCCAAAGGCCTTCGAAGGATGGGCCTGCTTAGCCGCATCTGAAACTTGCGAAACCATGAGCCTAAAATACATCTTTTATCCTTGAAGTTGTTGTCCTCAAGTACTTGGTGATAGAGACAGAAAACTAGCTAATATATTAATCAAGTATTTATGTTACATTCTGTATTTCTATACATTAGGAGCACTATTACATCTATGAAAATGCTGCCTCCCTCAGAAGGTGATCCTGGAATAACTTCCAGCTTCCTGCACTCTAGGGGCTGGCCTAATCTTCAAGATGCTTTTGTGATTCTGTTTGCCACTTGAGTGCTTCTTACATTTTAATGCTATTAATTTCAGTTTGCTTTTTTACCCTTCTCTTGTAGGCACTAGATATAATTCAGTATGAGACTACAATCTCCTTTCATAATCTGAGCATTGCATTGTAATAGAAACTCTAAGAAAATTCTGTATTTTTACCTTTCCCCCTGCTTCAATAGACTGTGTTTCTGCCTACATTTCTCTAAACACAAGCAAATTCTTAAAGCATTTTTCACTCAGAGCTATCACTATTGTCACTGTCCTATTCTTTAAATTCCCCAAGGCCTGTGGAGGCTGTGTCTTTGCTCCACATCTTCCCATGTTAAATAATCCCTATCCCCTCATATCGGGTATGTGTGATTTAGCATAATATATTCTACTGTGCTATAGATAATATATTGTTGTGTTTAATCATCTGTTGTGAAGGTTCTAAAGCTCAGTTTCCTTGTTGACTCCGTTGAGGATCAATATGTCTGCGGTTATTTGTTAAAGAAATAGAATACATAAATCAATATTTAAAAATCAACAGCTTTTCTATACACCAATAATGAAATAGCTGAGAAATAAATCAGGAAGGCAATTTCATTCATAACAGCTTTAAAAATGCCCAGGAATCAGTCTAATCCAGGGGGGAAGATATTTACAAGGAAAAATCACAGTTTAATAAAGAAATTGAAAAACAGTAAAAAATGAAAACGATTTCTATATTCTTAGATTATCAGAATTAATACTTTAAATGGAAATATTTCCAAATGTGAACTATAGACTCAATGAAAATTTGCATCTATAGTATAGCCATATTCTTCATAGAACTAGAACATTTTCTTAAACTTTATATGGAAACAAACAAGACATAGACCAGCAAAACAGCTGTCTTGAATGAAAAGGGCAGAGCTGAAGTCCTTACAGTAACTGATTTCAAATTGTACTATAAAGCCATAAGAGTGCCAATGTCATGGTAGTGGCATAAAAATAGACCATAGATCAATGAAAAGGAATTGAACACACAGAAACAAATCCATCCTCTTACTGTTATCTTATAGATAAAGAAGCAAGGAACACGGATTGGGGGAAACTATATAGTGCTGGAAAAACTGAATATTCTTAGTGAACTGACATTAAAAATAGATTCCTATTTTTCAGCCTGTAAAAAATCGATTATAAATGATCAAAGACATAGATATAAGAGCTGAAACTAAAAATGTCAGAGGAAAACATAAGAGAAACACCCGCAGCCTGAGGCACAGGAAAGGATCTTCTCAGCAAAACTGTCGTAGTGCAAGAAATAGTGGCAAGAAGCAACAAACAAGACTATATCACATTTGAAAAAGTCTCTGTGTAGCAAAGGAAGCAACCAAATAAATGACCAGGTGTGGCCACAGAATTCTAGAATCCCACCACTCAACAGGCTAACCCAGGGATTACAGTAAGTTTGAGGTAAGCCTGGGATACATAGTGAGTTCAAGAGTTCAAGGTCCACCTGAACTACATAGCCAGATCTTATCACATGGCTCAGTAGAATAAGCACTTTCCTGGCAAGCACAAGGGCCTGTGTTCAATCCCTGGTTCCACAATCAATCAATCAATCAATCAATCAATCCATCCTATCTCAAAAAACCAATCAAAACCTACCAAGTAAACAAAGTGAAGGGCCAGCTTACAGGGTGAGAGAAAAATCTTTCCTAGTTAACTCTTTGAACAGAAGATTAATATGTTTCTAAATATATACAAAATACATAAAAAATTTAAACAACCTAATCAAGAAATGGGAAGATGAACTGAACAGAGAATCCCCAAGAGAACTACAAAGAGGCAGTAAGTGCACAAGAAATGTTAAGCTTTGTAGTTATCAGTGAAATGCCAATGAACATGACACTGAGATTCCATTGCACCTCAACCAGGATGGTTGGCATCAACAACATAGAAAAGCAATATATGGTGCTAAGGATGTGGTGGGCAGCATGGAAGAAATCTTCTAAACTGATGATGGAAACATAAATTACTACAAGCACTGTGGAAATCAGTATGGTGGTTCTTCAAAAAACTAAATATAGATCTATCATATGATAGTTATTCTTCTGAATTTGTCCAAGATAAATGAAATCAGAATATTGATAATACCTATACACCATGTCCATTGCACCACAGTTCACATTAGCCAAGATATGAAATCAACCCTGTGTCATTAACAAAGGAAAAAAGGCAGAGTGGTGTGCATGCACAAGAGAGTATTATTCAATTCTGAAGAAGAATTAAGCTGTGTTGTTTTCAGGAAAATGGATAAAAGGTAGAGAGATCAACATGTTAGGAGAGATAAACCATACTTAGAAAAATGTCACAAGTTTTTCTTAATATGTGGAGTCTAAAGAGGATGCCATGAAAGTGGAAAGGAGACTATTATTAGAAAAGAGGGGTGATGGAGGAGGCGGTAAAAAATGGAAATAGGTGGAAACATCAGAATGCATTGTGTACATATGTGGAAATACTATATCAAAGGCACGATACTTCGTAAAATAATGGACACTATAAATATATTAAAAAACAATTTCAGGATCATTGCCTTGGCCATCTTCTACATATAACTGTATGGCTTGACATTGTCATGTTTCCTAGCTCTTCTCCTTTCCCTCTCTTGATTAGTTAGTCCTCGAGATCCTGCTTCCCTTTTACTTGTATTATACCTTTCTATTTGTATATCTTCTTTTGAGTTCTTATACTAGGGAGACTATACGATATTTACACGTGTGTCTGGTTTATTTCACTTATGAGTATATGTTCAAGTGGCATCCACTTCTATATAAACAATTTTTCAATATGGGGGAACTTGATTAAATTTTGTTCCATCCACATACTAAAGACAAATGGCCTTCATGATCTTTTTTTTTTACGGAACCGGGGATTGAACTCACGCCCTTGTGCTTGCCAGGGAAGCACTTATTCTACTGAGCCATTTCCCCGGCCCATCCTTCATCATCTTTTTCTGTCCTTTTTAATAAGTAGCTGGATCTGATTTTCCTATTTTTAATCTCAGGGTTTTCCTCTAGCACTCCTTGACTTCAAAGCTTGATGTACTTTTTCTTTAATTGTTGCAAATGAATCTCATTCCTAGAGCTAACACTTGCGGTGATCTCAGTCCCTTCTGGTCACTTTCTTTGCTAACATATCTGCTTCTGTATGTCAACACACTTAGCCATAGTCCGCCTGTGTGTTGACATACAGAAACAGAATGCTGGTGGTTACCAAGTCTGAACAAAGCAGTGTGCTAGAAAACATTCTCAGCCTCTCATCCCTGAATAGGATTGCTCCTCCTTGAAGGCCAAACTAATGTGTGTGCCAGGCTTGTGCTGATTCTTTTGTGCTTCTGTGCGACTCTTTTTTTGGTGGTCCCATCTTGCCTTTGGAATCCAGGCCCTGAATATTTGCCTGGCTCGGGCTACTTCGGCTTTCCCACAACAAACATCTTGCGTGTCTTTTAAATTCACTGAAAAAAAAAAATCCCAAGTTACTCATTTGTCGACCTCTTCTCTCAAATCTCTCCTTTTGTGTTGTTGATAACAGCAACTTGGTGACTTTCTCAGCATGTGCTGATAAAACACACCAGATTCTTCGAGCCATTTGTAGTAGGTGTCCACTCCTCGGGTTGCATATTCTGACTTCTTAAAAATGAATTTTGAAATTTTAGCATTTGTCTCAGAATTTTACCTTACCT
>NW_004524715.1:4258617-4269669 GCF_000260255.1 Octodon degus
TCCCTCCCTCCCTCCCTCCCTCCCTCCCTTATACTTGCCAGGACCACTGAGCTGTCTCCCTGGCCCTCTTTTCTTTTTCTATCATTAAAAATCTTTGGATTGTGTCATTACACTTTTAGCAAAAGTAAAGCGAAACAAAAACAGCTGAATAAAGCCTTTCAGAGTTTCAAGATCAATTCTTCAAAAGAATTTAGTTTATATATCGCTCCTTTATCTTCTGTGTATTTCCAACCTGTTGTCTAAGATTCCAACCTGCATCGTAAGAGTATCCTTTTTTTTTTTTTTTTTTTTTTTTTGCGATTTTGCCTTCTACACCTTCTAATGATTTAAATTATCCCTGCTCATTAGTTTACTGTTCTTTTTAGAACACTTAGCTGTGGCTCAGCCTCATGTCCGACGTTCCTCCACAGTTCTAGATCAACGTGATTCTGCCATCCTGAGCTCCCTAATCCAAAATTTCCTAATCCAAAACTCCCTAAGTGCTTGTGGCTTTGCTTACACTGCGGTGGCTAGATATACAATAAATTCAGTTAGATTTTCCTTCCTTTGAGCCCAAGAAGGTGAACCGTTCTCTATCCCATGAGGGCTGGCCTCCCTTTCTCAGTCAATGTTCATAGGCAACCTGTGCCACCGTAATGTAGTTGAGCGTGCCTTGGGATTTGAATTCCACAGCTGTGTTGGAGACTTCTGTAGTGCTCACTGAGCATTATTAGAGCTCAGGGAACAGGGAAAATGGAGATTCTAGAACAAAAGACCAGAGATGGGTGGTTCACAAACAATAGAAACTTACTTATCATACTGTTTAAAGTCTGGGAAGGCCAATATCACACACTAACGAACGCAGTATCTGATGAGAGCTTGTTCAGTGTTCTCGGGTGATTGTGTTCTTGTTCTGTCCTCCCATTCTGGAGGGGAAGAACCGGTCCATATGTCTGATTTTATAAAATTATATTATTCAATATAGGGAGGGTAGTTTCATATGTACAGTGAAGCCCTCAAGTCTGATTGCAGATAGAAGGAGACAAACAAAAACAAAAACAAAAACAAAAAAGTCCAAAACAAAAAACACAGCCTCTTCTCTAATGATGTTAAACTTATCCAGGAGGGCTCTGTTCTCATGAACTGAGCATGTTGCAAATGATTCCGCTCCTAATACCCTTTTGGGGTGTGTGTGCAGTTACAACATGAATTTGGGAGTGAAACAAAGCCAGGAAACTCTGTATGCCACATACCTCTTCGAGTGATTTCTAGTTCACAGCATTACATTAAGTGTCTGAGGCAGCCTATAAATGGGGAGTTTTTCAAATCTTTTAAACAACTGTTTATCATTTTTTATTATTTCAGGTAAAATTATAATCACTCTAGGTCAATTCAGGTAGCATGCTACCACCATGTGAACTATCTTAGTTACAAAACTATAAAAATCTATCTCTTCTGTTTTTGACATGATTTACTTTTATACGCAAAGCCTGGTAGTGGGGACTGAACTCAGGGAACTGTGTGTGCTAGCCATGTGCTCTACCATTGGGCTGCATCTCTACATGCAAAGCCTGGTAGGTTGAAAGGAAATTTTTTTTTGTCTCCGTCTCACTCTTCAATCTGACTTTATGTATTATCACTGTGAGTATGGAAATGTCCTCCTTATATCAAATAATGTAAATTGATAAAATCTGACATATGAGCATAACTTATGTGGTTTAGATGGTTATTGAAATCTGATGATTCAATCCTGACAGCAAGTCACCGAGCTGAGTGCATTAATATTAAAAGAGCACCTGACAGAAGCACAATTGTCCTATATTCTAAAATTATCATCTCTGATGTTTAAGGACACATTCATTTAACAAGCATTAAGGGAGAAAATACTCAGTTTAATGTACATAGAAAAGTTAAAAACAGAAATACTAAGAAATATATCCATGATATACAGATATAATGACCTTTCCTTCTGAAATATTCATAGGAAATCTGTTGCATGCAATTTTATGTCTTTGTTTTGATTATTAAGGATCATTTGTTTTCTTTTCCATATGTCAGAGAATCAATTAACTTTGTAATTTGGTAAGGAATATCATCCTTTACATGTACTTCTCTTGTTCAATTAGTTAACTAACCTACATAATGTAACATAATCTTAAATGTGTTGTGGTACTAGGAAGTCCTCCAGTAGGAGGGAACAGAGTGTGGGAAAGTGGATTTACCCCACTATATTGACTACAGCGAACTTAATCAGTAACCCAGTACTGGAATGAGTTCCATCGGAAAAGAGCAGTCCCTTGAGTTCTTAAGTGCTAAGGCTGGTACAGAAGTCATTCATTTACCTAGAACGATTTAGAACGTGGTATTCTAGGTGGTGGCTGGTGACAGAGACCACAGTCTGACAGCTGAAACTTGCTTGTCGACTCATTTCCTGTGCTATTCACACCTCAGCTCAGAGGAGGAGGAGGAGGAGGCAGGAAGGACACTACTACAATCTTCCCATAGCAAGTTGGGTAGGAAGAAGAAGAGATTGGATGTACCTCTGCAATCTGACTTCAGGGCTTTATGGGCCATCACAGTAGTTTATCACCTATAGGTCTGGATCCTTTCATTATTTCCCCAAGAAACTGGTTAGAAGAAAATAAAATAATGTTTAAAAATCTAGGAATCTAGGTCCTGAGAGAAGTTCCAGGAATTGTCTTTAGTATCAACATTGTGCTGTGGCCCTTTTCTGGACACTGTTTTTGCTTATTGATTGTTTCAAAATAATGCAATTCTTTATCTTGTCTAATGTCAAACTAGCCATCTTTCTCAGACATCAGACATTTCCTCCATTTCCTTAGAGGTGAACAGGGAAGGCAAAACTTAGGGTTGGTCTTAATTAAATGTGCACAATCCAGTAACTATAAAAAATGCTATTTTTTTCTTATCACCATTACATAGATAAGAATTTTTAATATTAAACATAAAATCAGATATAACTTCTTATCTGTGTAATTAAATGTGACATTAACATTTGAGATAAACATAAGGTCATCTTTTTCTTAGCATTTTTTAAAATGAAAAGATGACTGATATAACCATGAGCTTTATGTGTACTAAGTAAATCATAAAAAGTCCTGGGATGAAGCAGAGAATTTAAAGTTTTCTATTAGGGAAAACCATCTATCGCAATGAAATCTACAGCTTTTCTCAGTTCCTACTTTTGTCGTTGATTCTTGTCATTATTAAATAACTTGATGCAATAAAGTTTGCTAAAATGATGTGAATCATATTAAGCAAAATTGGGCAAAAGTGCAACGACTTGTTTAAAAACCCAGAAAGCTAAATCCTGCATGATCCAGGGATTAGATGACAAATCTTTTTACATCTTTGTATAGTATATTTGCTCTCCAAAACAACACTTTTATATCTTTCATATGTCAGGATAATAATTAGTGAGAAAAGCATAAAAAGGAAGCTCAATACTTGATATAATCACTTTATGGGGGTATTTAACGAGGATTTAAAGTAATACATAGACTAAAAAATAGTTGGCACCTGCTTATGTATTGTTCTTAGCTTTGCTCCCAAATCCAGTTGCTTATGACAGTTTTCTGTCTCATACAGTAAATTGCTTAGATGAAGAGGTCTTAGAATTCTAGAGAAACCTTAGTGTTCTATAATTTATTTCAGGAAGCTTCCTGTTAGCAGTCATACCTGGTTAAGAATAACTGAAAGCATGTCACCGGAAGTTGCAGTTCATGGGTGGGGGCGTCTTTGCAGATTAAGCATTAGTTAGTGAAGATGGGCCTCAGTGATAAAAACCAGTTTCACAAAAAATAAATAATGTACCTTTCACTTCTCATAATGCAAATTGATTCTTAAAATAGGAAAGGACCTTAAGCATCCCCTATAATATTTCTTTTACCCATTAAGCAACTACAGGAGAGATAAAGGAAGAGCTTGTTCATAAAAAGTAAAACCAGCTATTACATCTTAATGTTTTTGGATTAAATAGCTCTGACAATATTTCACCAATTACTCTAAACAGGAATTGAGGTGTAGCAAAAACGCTGTGTGGATATCTGAAATATTGCATAGAAGTTCTCTTGATACAGTTGACAGAAATATTTTTAAATGTACATAAGATAGGCAATGGCTTCTACATTTAATATTCAAGAGTCTAAAAAATGACAGTATCTGAAATTAGATTTTAAAACAATTTAGTTTTCTTACTATATTTCCTATTTCCTTCACAAAATTGTGCCGTGAATTTGCAATGATATATTTTATCACATAGTAAGAGCGCTTCACTTGGAATATTTTTCACTCTTGTAACATACAGATGATATGAGGAGTAGGATTTTTATTAAGCTGAAATTTCTAAGTAAAAAAGCAAAATAGTCACAATCTAGCTGAGATTTTCTATAGATCACTCGAGGAAATACACCTAATGAGAAAAATATTCAAAGCTAGGTTTGAGTCCTTACTTCTGCTCTTGAATTCTTTAGCAAGAACGCTGTTATTTCTGTAAGCGGACTGCAGGTTTCATTATTGTTAAAGGGATGGTGCATAAAAGTACGCTAGGATCTGTGAACACACCAGTTAGATTTGGCGGATAGTTTTGCAGTTAAGAACTCCTGTCTGAAAACTCAGTGCACAAGGAGAGAAAAGACGTTTTATTTTGTAATGTAACATTGAAATATGTCAAGCACATGAACTGAGACTTGCAGGGCTGATATGTGTTCTGAGAATAAAAAGGAACGTAAATTGCTGTGGCTCGGGAACATGCCCATTCTATGAATAGAGATTGACTTAGCTGCCAAGGGAAGCCCATGGTGCAGGCTTTAGGTGACATGTTCCTGCTCTTTACAAAAAAAAAAGGTTCAGAAAGCAAACTACTTGAAATGTTTTCCCAAAGATTTCCCGTGAATATCAAACCCATCAAGCATCACATTTATTTTAGACACTCTTTATGCCTCAGGAAACTCTTTGAGCTCGAATGTCACTGGAAGTACCCGTCATCTTCCTGCGCCTTTTATTGTCAGGCTATCCATGCCTCTCAGGGAGGTCACCTTTCTTTAGTATCCTGCTTCTTCAGAGCGTTGGAACCAAAGTTTTTCTCCAAAAGTTATACTTGGAATTTCAGCTCTTGGGTCTGCTCTTCCGTGCTTGAATTATTTTCCCTTTATCTGGGCAAACTGTAGTCTCGTGCGTACGTCTGTTCAAGAATTCCTGTATTATTCTGTGTACATATTACACATCTAAATATGAATGGGCTGGGGAGATAGCTCAGTGGTCTAAGCACATGCCTGGCAAGTGCAGGGACCCATGTTGGATCCCTGGTGTTGCATGCTGCTGGTTTGGAACCCTGAGTACATATGCTTGCCCCGAAACAGGGTGTGGTGGCTCGTGCCTTTAATCCCAGCGCTGCGGAAGTTGAGAGATCACTATGAATTTGCACTGTGTAGCAAGACCCCGTATAAATAAATAAATAAATTTTTAAAAGTTTATTTTTATTTCTTTATTTTTTTGTGTGGCCGTCTCAGCCCACCCTGGGGATAGGTCTGGAGAAGCATGTGGTGCAACTCTTCCCTAAGCAGGCACCTTAGACCACTGAGCTATCTCACTGGCCCCAAAAGTTTAAATGTTAAAAATTCATATTTTATTAAAACATTACTCATTGAACTTCTATTATGATGAAAAAATGATGTCAGAAATAAAGGTGTGTAGGGGAAAGATATGTCCTTGTCACCACTGAGAAAAGGTGATGCGGAACAACACTAGGGAAAAGCTGAAGGAATTTCTGTGCAAATTAAATTCTAGTAATGCTTTGTTAAAACTGATGGTAGAATTACTACCATCTGAATTACTACCTCCTAAGGACAGGAGAGCTTGTCCTTAGGACATTTGTGGATAAGTTCTATTTCCTACTATTACTAAAAATATAAGTCAAGCTCTTCCATGAGGGAAAAAAAAAGTTGTTCCTGTAAAGAAAGTGGAAGTCATCTTCCTTAATTTTTAAAAAAAGTTTTCTACCTGACTTAGGAGATAATAGATTCCTTGGATCGGTATGCATAGCTGTGTCTGGCCAATATGCTTTTGTTTTATTATTCTAGAGCAGTTTCTGAAGCCTGTCAAGGTTAATCAAGTATACTAGAGGCATCTATGGGCTGCAGAATCTCATTATTATGCCTTGTGGTTACTGCGCCAGTTTCCTCAACCTACTTGGAACTGCTTCTGAGACACTGAACATGTTCCCGAGCTATGTTTGTACAGATGCAGTTATTTTCTGCTTCTTTTTGAATTCTGAAGGGCGAGATGAAGAGAAGAGATCACTTGTTTCAATGATATATCAGCAATCAATATTTTTATTTTGACTGAAGTGTTATAGATAATGCAAAAAAGAAAATTATTTAATAAACACTTCATGAATACTAAAATGCTCAGGTATAATAGGGATGATTTTATCTTGAAGAAATTGGAATGGGAAGAGAATTACTACCATCTGCTTTGCTTGAGAACAAGGATAGAAATTCACTTTCATTCTGATCATCTTGCTTCAGAGAACAGTGAATAAACAGCCATTTTTATATTTCTAGACAAAAGAATATAGGACACTTTATACTGTACTTTTCTGTCCTTTGAATAATTTAGCAACTAGAGGTGAATAACACTCAAAAGAAAATAATTCTGAACAAAGATAAAGATATGGCTAGTGATAGTCTTTAAAAATGTCAAAAATTTTGTTGGTAATTGGTTACATAACAGAGGGAGATTAATATTTTAATCTTGTGGTTAATAGTTACTTTTTTGTAAGCACTGGTAAAGATTGGTGAACACAATTAAAAACCAACTTTTATGTTATGTGTGAGGTTCTGCATTCAGTCCCCAGAATAACAATAAACCAACCCAAAATAACAAAATTCAAAAATGAGTTTAAAACTACATGCCTGAAATGAGACTTAGAAATGGATCAGGACTACTGAAGTCTGTGTCCTACCATTGTTGGAACAATAAAAACAAGAAAATAATAGAATAACATAAGTAAACAAGAGCAATTGTAGGTTCCTGGGTTCTGTTCTCAAGAAAATCAACTTAATTTAGTGTTCAACCCTTACTGAGTTCACTTATTTATTTTCTATTTCCAATTCCACTTCAGCTTAACAACAAATGTTCCTATGTTAAACACCTCATATTTGGACACTTACTGCCAAAAGCATTTCTTTCTAAGTACAAGACAATTTAAGGCACTAGCTGAAAAATAAAGTATATGTTAACATAAAGTTATTTCAGATTTGGGAAGAGGGTTATGTTAGTGTTTTTTATATCTTAATGTTCTTTGTCACACATAATTTTATTAAATACATTAATCTTCAACAGATAGTGTTTTAAAGACAGTCTTATAAATGAGCAAATCAGAACCCAAGATAAAGGGACTTCGTCTAAAGAAAGAAAACCTACATATTTCAGAGCTGAGATTCTTTGATTCATGCCTAAGACCCTCAGCTATATCTCACTGCAAGTAAAAAATAACAATAAAAAACCTTTCACCAATGGAACTGGATGACAAATGATGGTGGCCTTTCTCTTTAGTTTCAAAATAGAGAGCAGCAATATTCTAAAGAAAGCGTTTTTTCAGCCTGGCTTTATCCACGTTCTTCCTAGAAGGGAATTTATGTAATCTCCCCAGAGAACTACCTCGCAGCCACCACTACCTTGACGCTGCAGCAGCGAATAGGTTTACTGTAGTTAGAAATCTTTAACTGAGCAGTTGGCAAAATGAGCTAGAGAGAATGTCGTGGCAGAACCATTATAAATCGAGTTTCCTTGCTTTTTTCAATTTAAACCTTGCCACAGAGTTATGCTTCTTTCCCAAGATACATAGTTTACAAAGAGAAAGGGTAGGAATCTCATTTTATAGATACTCTGCTGAAATGCACTGAAATTAATAGTTTGCACTTCAATTCAATGATGTAAATTCTTAGATGGGCTAATCAGTCTTTACTGAAGTCTGTTCATCCCTTACAGAAGAACGAAGTATAATGTTTTCCAATTGCTTTTTACAAATAAGTGCAATTCAATTGCTTTTCTCTTATCCTGGTAATTCAATTTATCTTGGGATTGTCCTTTTATAATGGAGAAAAGAGTATTAAATGCTTCAGAAATGAATGCAGTAGTTCTATAAAACCACACACAACTACAGATGTTCCCCGCTTTACTTCACACAAACGTCAATAAGTCCGTGGCAGAATTTAAGGCAGCAAAGATCCTGAAAAGAACCCATCCTGCAGTTATTCACACTGAACAATATGTGGTTGTTAGACATTTGTGATATAGACAATCTTTTGATAAAAAGCATTCTTAGATGTTATTAGTTCTCTAAGAGTTTAAGTCTCTTGGGGGTGGAATTGGAAAGATTTAGCATGTTTAAAAATAAAAGTAATAATTCAGTTCATGAATGCCTTCAAGCATTCAGTCTACAATGAAAGCACTCTGCAAAATTTTGTTTCTGTTCACAAATTCTCCATCGGTTGGCAAATGCAACCACAGCCATCTCCCCACACATGCACAAATGTGTCCATCTTCCCTGGAGTCATAGGACAAATGAAGTTCATAAAACCATACAGGTTACAGCTGTACTTGATCCAACTTCATCAACTGTACTTGATACAACTAATACCTGCAACCCAGCTTAAAAATGCAAAGGGCTCACGACAGAGTAGAAAATGGAAAGCATTACTGTAACAAGTGCCAGGTATAAAGGGTGACTTCATGTCTACTTAATAGAATGGCTTTGGCTTTTCAGTTTTTGAAAAAAAAAAAAAAAGAAAGAAAGGAGATATATCAAATAAGAAAAAAATCCCTAGGAGATGTTAATATCATTGTGTGAGTTTAGATGTGGTCTAGAGTTCATAGGCACAACAGGTAAGCCAATGATGTCCTTCCCTCATTATTTCTCAATCTGATGGTAAATGAGGAGAAAAGGCTGGAGTACAGGCATGAACAAGACATTGACATGGCCCATGTACTACCTCTTCATGGCTGCCTATTCACTAAGCGTACATTGTACCCTGCTGGATTACTACAGTAATCCATTCTTAGCAGAGTAGCCAAGCAAAGCTTCTAAAGCGTAAGTTGTGTCCCATCACTCCAGGCTCACTGGCAGTTCCTCCTTTTCCTAGAAGTAAGAGCCGTAGTCTTGTAATAGCTGATAGGACCCCCCAGACCTGGTCCCTACTCCTGATCTTCCATGCGCCACAGGTATCTCTTTTCTTGTTTACTAGGAGTTTATTCATATTGGTCATGTCTCTCTGTCTCTGTCTCTGTCTCTGTTTTCTCCAATTTCATTCTTCTTAGGCTTACACTGAGCACACTCTTTTCTTTTATTTGTGCATATTGATCAGAAAGAATAATGAATTTCGTGTTGAATATTGATGCATAAGCATCACACAAGTTGATCACTTCCATCCCCACTGAGGTCTCTACTTGTCCTCTCTTTTCCCTCCCCTTAATACCTTTCCTCTTCTCTTCTCTAACAGCTTGCTTTCTGCTTCATGTTGCAATTTCTTCCTGTAGATTATTCACTGGAGCAAAAAATATGATATTTGCCTTTCTCGGTTGGGCTTGTTCTGTTCCATGAAGTTTCCTGTGAATTACATAATGTTTTCTTTTTTGGTGGTTGAATACTACTTCATTGAGAATACAAAGCATATTCTCTTTAGCTGTGCATCCTTTGGCAGACACCTGGGCTGAGTCTACAGATTGTCTGTTGTAAATTAGGCCATGGTAAATATGGATATGCAGGTGCCTCTGTATTCCGCTGGTTTTAATTCTTTCCCATTTATACTGAAGAGTGGGATAACTGGTTATGAGGTGGTTCTATTTTCAGTTTGTGAAGAAAATCCATAGTGATTTCCATAGTTGCTTCACTCATTTACATTTTGGCCAATGCTGCTAGCTTCCTCCTGCCTGCATCCTTGCCTGCAATGACCGTGCATACAGCCATTCTGACTGGACTACAGGGTAGCATCTCAAGTTAGTTGTATTTGCATTTCTCTCATGATTCAATATGTTGATTTGTATATCATTCTTGTCTATTTGTATTCCTTTTAAGAAACATCTGCTTAGTTTATTAGGTTTTTTTTTTTTCTTGCGTTTAGGACAGGGTCTACAGGGTCTACAGGGTCTCACTATGTAGATCAGACTCATAGTGATTCTCCTGTCTACAGGCTCCCAAGTGCTGGGATTACAGGCGCACACCACCATGCTCAGTCTCAATCCTGGTCTCAGCATGCCCCGGGGATGAGGCTGGCACAGTAGGCCTGGGGATCAAACCCCAGCTGCCAAGCTCTGTGCCTCAGCAAGCACTTTAGTCTGCTCAGCTCTCTGGCCAGCCCTATTAGGCTACTTTTAATTGGGTTATTTACAACTTTTTGGTAAAGGTTTTTTATATTTTAAAAATATAAATGTTGATATTAATCCTCAGATGGAAGAATAACTGTCAAAGAATTTTTCCTGTCTAAAAGTGGTAGTATGTGTCTGTCTTCCCAGAAATCTAGGAAGCTGAGGCAGGAGAGTCGCAAGTTAAAGCCCAGTTTAGGCAACTTAGCAACTTAGTGAGACCCTGTCTCAAAATGAAAAGAAGTTCACGGTGTAGTTAAGGTGAGGGCCTTGGTTCAATCTCCAGAGCTGCAAACACGGCAAAACAAAACAGAACCTAAGATGACCTTTCCACTTCCAATTCTGTAGGCTGTCTGCTTGTTGTGAATTATTCTATCTGCTGTATAGAAGTTTTCAATTTGATGCAATCCTGTTTGTTGATTTTTTCTATTATTTGCTGAGATACTGGAGTTTTAGACATGAATGTATTACTTCTACCTATATCAGGAGGTATTTCCTCTGTTTTATTGTAAAAGTTTTGAAGTTTCAATCATTCAAATTTTTGAACCTAGTGAGAACCTGACTAAAGTATGGTAATACTAAACTGGGGATGTAGGTCAGTTTAAGGCAGTGGATTCAGTTCTGAGAGAGAGAGAGAGAGAGAGAGAGAGAGAGAGAGAGAGAGAGAGGCAGACAGACAGAGACAGA
>NW_004524715.1:4270247-4275226 GCF_000260255.1 Octodon degus
AGACAGACAGACAGACAGACAGACAGACAGACAGACAGACAAAGAGACAGATAGACAGGCACAGAGAGAGAGAGAGAGAGAGAGAGAGAGAGAGAGAGAGAGAGAGAGCACAACAGAAAAAAATTCAAAACTCATCTAGTATCTGACTAGTATCCTGGGAAATAAGGAGTAAGTAAAAACTTTAAACTGAAAAGGAATATGATCAGAATCATGATGTGGAACAAACATTCCCTAGTCAGCTTATTTTTTCTGGTTAGCATTTTCCCTGGATTTTTCATTAGGTTTTCTCTGTTTCCCATACAAATACATTTCTGTACTAACACCATTTCCAGGTAGATGTACAGTATCTGAATTTCCGGACACTCAGCTGACCCAGTGCAGAATTTCTTGACCCATATGTGGGGAAATGCTTCCACACATCTGGAGTCAGAAATTTGTGGATTGGTTTATGAGAGTAGAAAAAAAAAAAAAAAAAACACTGGATTTTTGGTTACCTACTACAGCTCTCAAAGGAAAATTCCACTTTGCATATTATATTTTACTTGTGTTTTGCTTTCAACATTTGGCCTGTGGTCTTTGTGTATCTTCTTGCAAATACAGCAGTTGCTACTACTGACCAAATGGACAATGCCATGGGATACATGTAAAATTCATCAGGAATTAGCATGTGCGGTGAGACATTCTTGAGTCAAACATGCATATATCATAAGGCTTCCAACCTAGTTTAGCTAGTTTCCTATGTCATGATTTGGAATTGGTTCACTTTCCTATCTTTAAGCTTCTTTTGTGAAAACTGGAAAAAAAATAGTATATTTGGAGAGTATGTTAATTGCTGAGGTGGGCCAAGTACAGCTCAGGAAGGCAAAATTTATCTGCTAGAGAGTGAGCTGGAGTCAGCACAGAAATTTCCCTTATAAAATTCAAGTTGGCAAGAAACTGTATAACACTAATGATAGCCGATTGCCTAATTAGTTTTGCCACACAGACTTTCCAATGTATTAAAGTGGAGTGAATCATAAGTTGTAAACTTGGGGCAGTAAACAGCTTCCTGTTAAACATGAGTAATGTAGTGAAGATTGGGTAGAGTTTCATGCTGGAAGTTGTCCTAGTACATGTAATTTCTTCTACAGAGAAAAAGGGACGCAAACAATATTTGGAAGCCTATCTATACCAAGTAGCTGAAAATCTGTGTCTTTAAAACAATGAGCAAACACAGTGATAATCTAAACCTATTTCTCGATTCATGCCAAAATATGAAGAGACTTTCTGTTTTAATAAGTTTATTTTATTAAATATTGTTTACGTGATATTTTACTTAAACTGTTATTTATTTATTTATTGCTTTAGAAAATAAGACATTATGGAATGTCATCCAATCCAGTAGTGCCTAAGTTTTTCTTATTATATCTTTTTGTTTCTGTAATAATTTTAATTTTTATGACAATTTACACAATGAAAGATACACTTAGGTTGCTTATTTTAAACCTCACTACTTAGATATTTGGTTTCCTTACATACAAAAGGAGCGAGGCATGCTGGAACCCATCCACAATCCAAGCTATTCATGAGGCTGCAGTAGGCTATCAAAAACCAAAGGCTGGTCTGAGGAATTTAACAAGATCTTGCCAGAAAAATAAGAGAAACTAAAATTGAAAGAAATGGGGACTGCAGCTCATTAATAGAGTGCATCTGATTTTTTTTTAAAAAATACAAAGATCTATCTTTCTTGAATATGTACGTGAGAATGGAGCCCAGTACTTTCTTCTTCTTTCTTGAGTATTTTATACATGGATATCTGAAGTTATGTAGGAGAGAGTTGGGAAAGAGGCTGGGAAGAGGCACCAACAGTATGAAGGGGATTGACCTTTCCATGCTAGCATGTTGAAATAGATGACACCATGCTAGGGAATGTCACACATCTATGGAAATTACGTATAATTCAGAGCCACAAAGTGAAGTGGGCCTGAGATTGCGGGAGCATGGATGACATGATTGAAACTTGCGGACCTCATTTCAAAATAGTGACAAGTCTGCATTTCAGTCATGGGTAGACATGGAACACCGTCTAGATACTGACTGTCCTTTATGAATACACAGAGAAACATGGAACTTAAGTGGAGTTTTTTATTCAGGAGGCAGAAGTGAAATATATTTATATGTTTTTTTTTTCTTTTCAGCCTATTAAAATGAATACACCTGGAAATTTCTACAGGGTTGCAACTGGTTGGGGTGTGTTATTATTGTACCTAGAGGTAGTTAATTCACAGGCTCACTCTATCATTTTAATTTACAGAGGGAAACATTTAAAAATAATTTACTATATTCTAGAACCAATTTAACACCTTTCTATATGGTAGGAATACTGGCAAGTCTAAGACTACACTAGGAGTCAGCAGGTTCTTCCTCGTTGCCTAGGAGAACCAGAGAGCTTTGACACAATGAGATATCCAACAGTTTTCCAATTGAATGCATCATGTTACCTTGACTCTCCCATCAGCAGAGTAGGTTTCCTTTGTAGAGAAACAAATAAATTACTTACATGTTCCTTGCTAGATTGACTCCATAGAGATCAATCTACTTCATTATTATTAAAGAACTCATAGGAAGGGCTGATTTGGACATGTATTTTAAAACATCAATAAAAAGGAAGATCTCACCTGAATTTCAAGTAATTTCACTACTGAATTTGGAATGATCTTAATAAGACTTCTGTGCTTCGGAGATTCAACTCTCAAGATGAAATTTTGAAATAAATCAAAATAATTCTCTTTTAGTTGAGGATTTGATTTAGCTACTGAAAGATGCAAATAACACTTCTGTGGTTCACACCATGCCCGCTACAATATTGATTGGATTGTGCTTGTTAAAGAGAAAACAAACAAAAGAAACACATCTTTTACTTGCATTATACATTTCTAAAAGCCTTTTAGAAATATTTTACATGGAATTTTTGAACTTTCCATTTGGTGTTCTTTTCGGGCCTTGCAGTAAGATATTGGAAACTTTGGAGGTTTTTTTTTTAAATTAATTTTATTGAGAAAGAAATAGCAATGAGACAGTTTCAAAACATATTAGTAGGACAGTTATAATAATTAACACATGGCATATTGTTGTCTTCATAGTAATTATTCAGAGTACAAGATGCAGACATGATATCTTGTCTAAGCACTATTAGTATAAATCTTCTCATTGAACTGAGAGAAAGTAGCTGTATATCTATCCTATTTTATATATATATATATATATATATATATATATATTTACTACAAATGGCCCTTCATTTATATCTGTTTTATTTGCTTTGTTTTGTCAGAGATGGGTGTTCCATTGCTGTTCAAATATTGTAGGTGTGTGAATTCAGCAAAATAATCGTGTTTAGGGTGGTATGGCTATAGAGTTTTGAAGAACTTTCTCTGTCAGTAACTGTAGGGTCATTTCAATTCTGTAGTCAGAGCAGAATTGCTAGTCCACCATGGGCCAGCTTTGAGATGGGGATTGGGCTTCTAAAATATAATCTGTCAGGAAGGATGATATTAAAAGCACCTGCTGAAATGATACAAAATAACTTTGCTGAAATGATACAAAAATAACTTTGCTATTATAAGTAACACCTATTAGGTTATAATCTCATTATGGACATGATACAGTGATACAATGAAATGGAATATATACAATAGCTTGCTAAATGGTTTATTAAAGGAACCTATTGCTATTCTTTTCCTGTTGCGAATCTTTGTCAATAATAACAACAGGAATAGCTTATATTCTCACCTTATATCTTTACAACATAAACACACACACACCACACATACACACATGTTCACTACTACCATCTTTCTTTTTTTAAGACTAAGTATATCTCTTAAAGTATAGAACAATTGTGTATTACTATTCATGGCTTCCTTACTCCATCTTGTGATTATAACTTTTATCATCATGTCCTAAAAGTATTTATTTTAAGCAGATCTTTTTCTTTTCTGTTTTCTTTGCTTTTCTATTTTCTACGCTTTAAGGTGGGTTTCAAAATTTATTCCTTATTAGCAAACAAGACAGTCTTCCTACTCCTTTTGAAACAAGACAGCACAGAATCTCAACATATAAGGTGATGTAGACTGAGATTTTTTTGAAGTGGAGAGAATGGATCGATGACAACTCACTTTCTCTCCTGTCTGTCTGCCTACCTGCCCCTTGGAAGTCCCAAGCCAACAGGGAAAAAAGGGTCACAAAAAAGGCAGCTTGAAACAACCGTTTTAGTAAACTTGTTTCCTGTCCTGGGCTTAGGCGATTGCATAATTAGCATCTTGTTGAGAACTCTGAACGTCACTCTTGCTATGCCATTCTCAGTGCGAGCATTCTCGATCCATGCTAATCAGTGGATCCAGACTATTCCAAGGGTCTCTCAGTTCCATTATCTGTCTGCAAAGTCATCCTGGCCTCCAAATGCACCATTTGGACATCCTTTCATAGTCTGTATCGTATTTCCATAAGACCATGTCTCTAATCTTTTAATACAATTTAGTATCAATTCCATATTTTCCATAGCATAGTTCTGTGTGCTGACCCTCTTGCCTTTTTTTGTGTATGTGACCTGGATTTGCATCTGATGTGGTTCCACTGACTACTAAAACTAATGGAAATCACCAGGGTGGTGGTATTGTTCCTAACTGCTGCTTTTTGTGCATTTTCTGTATGCTTTAGACTTCATTGTGACAGCCTCCTGCAGATCTCTTGAAACTCTTTTTCCAATTAGACTGGAGATACAAGTCGCACGCATGTGAGAGAAAACATACTCCCCTTCCCTGCCCACTATGTACAAAGCATGAACTTGTTTTCTGCTATGAAAGAGAAAAAGTACCAAAATTCATACAAGTGGTCTCCTCCTCCCACCCTCTGTCTCCTCCTCCCATCTTCTGTCTCTTCAGTCTTACTGATATTTCTGTTACAAATTAGAAGCCACATTATTTTCCTCTTTTATGCAC
>NW_004524715.1:4282252-4282838 GCF_000260255.1 Octodon degus
AAAAAAAAAACAAAACAAAAAACAAAATTCATACAAGTATTCAAAACCAAAATAAACACATATTGCCATCCACTTATTCTATCATTTTTGATCACTAGAATGTCTTCCTTGGGAATCTTTAATTACAACCTTGCATTTTGTAAAGTCATGAGGTATTGCTGGTACTTTCAGCAGTGGCAAATTCAAAGTTGCTCCAAATGAGCAAAATGTTGGTTGCCGTCTCCATACCTCATTAGCATTAGCGAGTTTCAGTCTCATAGCAACCCAGATCTGATGATGAACACCTGCCAGCCCAGATGGTTTGGGAAGAAAATTTTTAACTAAATAGAATAAAGTTCTGTTGAGCTGTCCAAGCCATTATTTAATAGAAATACTATAAGAACTCTGAAAAGCTGTTATTGTGGAATCTTAACAAGGAACCTTTCCAGAGTTGTCATGCACGACTGACATCACTTGTGTCACCTGACGTTTAAGAGTTGCACATGTGATTTACGGCTATTCTGTCTGTATGCATTTTATGAATGATGTTGAATGTTGACTGGCATGAACAGAGCATTGCAGCAAAATCAAAAGCAATGGCTTCTGC
>NW_004524715.1:4283533-4305261 GCF_000260255.1 Octodon degus
TGGAAACTGTAAAGATCACAAACTTGAGTAGAGATATACTGTTTCCTAGCTCTGTGATCTTGAGGAAATTACTCTAGTTTATTGTGCAGCCATTTCTTCATTTACATTTATTTCATGAAGTTGGTAAGAGTGCTTAGCAAATTGATACACATACATGTAATCAGCGAACGACATTCCTGTGCCTCTCTCTTTGGTTGTCTAGGATACTTTGCCTCCAATTGAACTTGAGTGTAATACAATGTAGTAATTAAGAAAACCAGAGTTTAAGCTTAACTCTCGCTTGCTACTTGTTAACTGTGTCTCTTCGTGCAAATTGCTTAATCTTTCAATTTCTCTTTTTCCTAATCTTTAAAGGAGAAATAATAGTATTTCACAGGGCTTTTATGAAGAATAAATGGAATTAATACTGGTAAACTACTTTAAGAGTATCTGACACATAAGTGCTACTAAAGTTTAGATTTTAGTTCTAATCTTATGTGGAATACATTATTTTTTGTTGTAAGATAAATGTCACTATTACAATGTGGACTTTTTTTAACTTCCATTTTATATATTAATAGTGTTCAAAAGAATTAAAATATGCTTGAGTTTGGTTGATGGTAAAAAAATAAAATTCTAAAAAACCAGACTGATGCATGCTTTTAAAATAATTTTTATAGTTCAGCTTTCTTGATTGTATGCTAATCAGTATTATAAACCAATAGAATTATATTTCTCATTTATAGTTTGGTTATGGTTATTGTGCTTTTTTTCCTGGCTTTTGAATCTATAAGTACTGAAAAAAAAAGAAAAGAAAGGGGCTGGGGAGATGGCTCAGTGGAATAAACGCTTCCCTGGCAAGTGCAAGGGCCTGAGTTCAATCCCTGGTTCTGCAAAATAAGTAAGTAAGTAAATAAATAAATAAAAATAAAAATTTATAAGTATTGCATAGTTCTCCATGAAATTTTAGTTTTTCCAGTGACATCAAATCCTACTAGGTTTGTTCACTTTGATGACATACTACATTTATACTTAGTGTCATTGTGTGCTTTTAATTTGTTTAGCTTTCAGTATTTTACAGAATATCTCAATTTTGGAATGGGGATTGAAGAAGTTATTCAACATTATGGCCTTATAGCTAAAGGACTCCATTTTTTATATTGCTGAATATATTTCATAGTTTTGGCACATATCTTTTATATTCCCTACAGATGATGAAAAAAAGGAGAAAAAACTTTGGGAGATTGAGTTTTTACAATATTTTTAGGGCAAAATCATAATTGCAGTGAAATCAACTTATGAAAAGTAAATTTTCAGGAATTAAAGTCAGTAACATCTCAGTTAACATCTTTCTAATTAAAGTGTTGCAGGTGATTTTTTTAGATGAATTGCTTTTCTGTAATAAAGGAGTCAGACACTGTCCTTTCTGTTAAATATCTCACTGACAACCTGTGTCATGCATACTACTCTGATACGAAGTTGGATGGCACAGGGGGAAGGAAGTGTCCAAGGGCCTGCTGGGTCTGTAGTGAGAACACTTAAGGCTAGGTTTTGATATCAGTTTTTCTAACTGCAGTGGAACACCCAGCTCTGACAAAACAAAACAAAAAAGGGGAATATGTTGGGAGCCATGAAGCTAGGAAATCGATCAAATATGTGTAAGCAGGACGGGGCCCTAAAGCAAACAAGCTACCTCACTCCTGAGATAAACATCCTGTCTGATTAAGGTCAGCTATTAGTCGCTAGGCAACCTAGTGTCACATGTTACTAACTTTGCAAAAGTATAAAGGACTTTTTTGTTGTGAAAAAGCATATGTATACACAAGATAGGATAGATATACAGCTTTCTCTTAGTTAATTGAGAAGAAAGATTTGTACTTACATTGTTTAGACAGGATATCATGTCTGAATCTTGTCTTCTGAATACTACAAAGACAACAATATGTAATGTATTAATGTATTAATTATTGTAACCATCCTACTAACCTGTTTTGAAACTGTTTCTTTGCTATTTTATCTTTTTTCTCATTAAAATGAATACAAAATAAAAATAAAAATGTGCACGGGAGAGGAACATAATTTTAAAACTATCTTTACGGTAGTATTTTAGTCATATTTAGTTATGTTTAAAAATAAATGAACCAGGCATTGGGTCACATGCTTGTAATTCTAAAATTCAAGAGGCTTGTCAATTTGCAATAAGTAGAGTACGTTGCAGGTTCGAGGCCAGCCTGGATCAAAGAGGGTGATGTCTCAAACACCAACATCAAAAGAACAGTTTTCAAAAGGGGCATTAATGTTGTCAAGTGTTCAATTTGTGTTTCAAATGTTGATCTGCTCTAAGGCCCACAAGTTGGTAAAAGAGCCATCAGCATCTATTTTGTTTTTAATATTCGCCTAATATTAATAAGTGTTCACCAAGAAAACAGAACTCATAGAACATGTGTGTGTGTGTGTGTGTGTGTGTGTGTGCACGTGCTTGCTATGTATGTTTGTAGAGATTTATCTTGAACTAATTCATGGATTGTAGATGTTAGCAATTCTGAAACTTGTAAGATAGACCTTCAGGCTAGAAATTTTGGTGGAAATTAATGTTGCAGTCTAAAACCTGCGAACAAACCATAGGCAAAATTCCATCTTCTTAGAGAAACCTTGTTTTTCCTCATGAGATGTTCAACCCATGAAGCTTGTCCTGCTCTCCTCAGGCTAACTTATCTGTTGGTTGATCATGTCGACAGGTAATAGGAAGCAGAGAAATAGATCTTTTACACACGAGAAGATGACCAAAAAACGGATGAAGTCAGGGAAATGGAAAAGGATATAAAAGGAATGAAGATGTGTTCTGTATGTATGCCAACATCCCCCAACGAATGTAGTTATTATGCACTGCCAACATGTGGTATTAAGAATAAAAATTAAAGAACAAAAATGTTTAACAAAATCTAGAGCTTGACACTGGCCACCTCAACCAACCACAATGATACAGAAAGTTGCTCCCCCCTTTAATTTCAGCACCTTTTATGGATTTAAATCTTCTTCTTTTTTTTTTTTTTTTTCTACTGTGTTCGGTACAGGACCTCTTTGCACACCGAGGACTCATAGCATTCCTCCTATTTCAGCCTCCCCAGGGGTGGGATTATAGGTGTGTACCATCGCTCCTGCTTTGAGTTATGGGCAGGGCATGTGGTACCAGGGATCAAACCCAGATCCTCGCACTTGACAAGAAGTCACTTAGACCACTGAGCTATTTTCCCTGCCCAAGGATTTCAATCTTCTATGTTCTATTATCTTTTGCTTTATTTATTCACTGAACCATTAGAAGTAACTTGCATAGAATTATTTTTCTTTTTCATGTTCAATTAATTTCCCTTTATTTCATAAGATGTAGTTTTCTTCTGAAACTTTCTCACTTAAAATCTTAACCTTTTTAAACTCCCTTTCAGCTTCTCCATTGATAGTTGTTTCTGGTCTTCTTTATTTTATTTTCCATTTCCAAAGTCATCATTCTTTATTTGCAAAAGTTTTACCTCTCTCTTTTTCTCTTTTCTCAGTAGACCCATGATTCCTAAAATGTAGTCCATTTCTTCAAATCCCTACACTGTCATTCATGAGAAATAGCTCATTTGCACAATACCAGCCTTGTAAATTTCCTTTCAGACCTGTGACATTAGTGTATTTCCACCTTAGCTGAAGCATTTCATATTCTATCTCTTATTATCTGTCTCTGCTGCTGTTTGCAAATACTAATTGTTTTCATCTTAACCAACAGGTACAGTGCCTTTCTCCCCATTTGCTTAGTTTCTGCTTCCCTACATTCCCCGCAAAGTTCTCCTTCTTTTTGAAATCCATCCTTACAATGGTGATGTTGTCATCAATCTACTCTACTGGATTTCACTGTTTTAACTTGTCTCTTTCTCATCTTTCACGCATTGCCCTTTCCCCAGTATTAAAATCAGCACTGTTCTCCTCTACTACACTTATGACTAGGTTGAGTCATTTAATTTTTCTGTCTTCTATTCTCTTTGAATTTTAACAATAAGCATACCCTGTACTAGTGGAGTAAAATACTCTAAGTATCTATCTTCAAATATATAATTAAGGTCTGATATTATTCTATTGATTTTTCCCTTAGGTGATCTGTCTCTTTTGAAAGTAAATAGTGGTCCTCTTCTATGATTATGTTTGTGTTTATTTGATCTTTTATTCTCAAAAATATTTGTTTTATGAAGATAAATGCTCCAGTATTTGGTGCATATATATTTACAAGTGTTATCTTTTTCTGCAGGATTATTATCTTAACTAATATTTAGTGACACTATGTATGTCTTCAGATCACTTTTAGCTTGAAAATTACTTGGTCTGAGAGCAAAATTGGTACCTCTGCTTGTTTGTGGGGGTGTTAGTGAAAGAAATACTATTTTACCATCCTTTCATTTTCAGTTTATAAATATTGTTCTGGATTATGTGAGTTCCCGAACACAGCAGACTGTTAGATTCTCTTTTATACATATATAGTCTGCCAATACATGTCTTTTAATTGGGGAACTGAACCCATTAACCTTGAGAAATACTGCTGAAAGGTGTTAATTTTTTTTTGCTAACAAATGCCCACTATGTTGCTGATTATTTTCTTTTTCTTTATGTTAATATATTTGCCTTGCTTGATGCATTTATTCCATCTTTTGTTTTGACTTTGTTGATTTCATTGTCTAAGATATTCTTGTGTATTTTTCTGGAGTGCCAGCTTGTACTTACATATCTCTTAATTGTTCTTTCTCATGCATTCAATGTTCATATTTATCCATCTATCTTGAAAGAGTTTTACCCTCTATGTTAACCTGGGTTGATAGTTGTTTGCTTTTAAGGCTTGAACCACTTCACTCCAGGCTTTCCTGGTCTGTAAAGTTGGCATTAAGAAGACTGACTCAATGAGTTTACCTTTAAGTGATTCTTTGCTTTTCTCAGTATCTTTAAAAATTCTATTTCAGTTGGACATTTGGAATTTTGATTAAAAATGTATTCTGAGAACTTTTTTCTCATCATAGTAGGTTGATATTCTATAAACCTTGCTTACTTATATCTATATTTGAAATCTTTCTTCATACTCAAGAAGTTTTCTATTATAATTTCTGCAAGAATTTCTTTTGTTCTATGTATGCTGTCTTCTAGTTTCTAATTCTCTTAGCCTGAGATTGTTCTGCTTAGTGTTGTCTAGTAGCTGTTGGATGGATTTCTTTTTGTTTTCTTATTGTGTTAATGTTTTTCTGAGTGATTCAAAAAAGTTACCATTTTGCCCTTTATTTCAGAAACTCTGTTTTCACAGTGGTCTTTTATGTACTTTATCAATTTTTATGTCCAGCATTTCGGTCTGATACATTTCGGTGGGATGTTTGGTAAATTTGTCATTAATGCTTTAAACCACTTTGGTCAGCACTTTGCATTTTTCTATCTATTTCTAATGTAAACTCAGAGGTCACGTTTTATGGTAACACCATGAAATTATGGAGTAAATCCTATCTGAACTTGCCAACTTTCTTTATGTCTTTTAAAATCAATTTGTAAAGCTTCACTGCTTGGTGTTTTCTTTTTATCTCATTAGTGCTTTAAGGATCCACACTGGGAGAGTTACTAGAATTTTGGGGCCTTTGGTCACTTCGTTTGAATGTTGAGGTGAAGTAAGGTGAAGAGAGATTATAATTGAAATGAAGATCTTTTTAGTTAGATGTGGTTTTTCTGTCATGTTTCTGGTTCTATTTGTCTAGAGATAGTATTTACCTCCTCAATTATTTAATTTTGAGGAAAGAAATACTTCTTGTTATAACAGCATGTTATAGCATGCATTGTTCGGATGCGTAAGCCTTGCATTTATATTTTCATCTTTTATCAATATTCTTTGTTGCTTATATTCTGTTATTCTTGCAGGTAGTCTGGTATGTGAAAGGAGAAATGAAGAGAAGTAATGGAGAGATGGTTGAAAAGGAGCTGTAAGTCAATAAGAGGAGAGATGGATAAGGGAAATAATGGGTGGAAAGATTAGACAGGTGAACAGATTCTGTTGGAGGCATTTTAGCTGTCTAGACCAGTTGGTGTGTTACAGTTTGTGTCGAGTTGTCCCCCCAAAGTTTCATGCTTTGGAGCAGCATGCGTCATGGAGCAGCTTCTAGAGTTTGTGATTAATTCCTGATCCAGTGCTGGGATTATGGATGTGAGTGCTTCTGGCTTTATGGGTATAAATGCTGCTGGGATTTTTCTATGAGTGCTACACCCAGCCTGAGGCCAAGAGCCTGAATGCAGCAGAAGGGAGAGAAGATTCCTCTCTGCAGCCATTGCTGTCATTGTTGCTGCTACTCCTCCATTTTGCTCTTCTTGTTTTGCTGTTTTCCTCCACCATGATCTTCTGCCTTCTTCCATGTGCCAGTCTTTCTTAGACCCTGCTCAGTATGGATGGAAACCTCCACTAACTAAATAAACTTTTCATTCCTTAACTTTGGATGTCAGGTACTTTGTCACAGCAATGAGAGAAAAGTAACTAAGACAGAATTTGGTACCAGTGGAGTGGGGTCTTTGCTGTGACTAAATCTGTCCATGTGAATTAAAAGCCTTTGGGAATGGTTTACGGGAAGAGATAGGAAGGGTTCAGGGATGTTGCCTACCAGAAAAGTGCTGAAGCAACTTTGGCTATTCTCTATGAGAAATTCTGGTCAGAATTCAGAAGACCAGAAGGCTGGTAGAAATCCTGCTTGTCAGGACCAGGCTGTGTAAGTTTCTTCTGTAAAGAAGGACCGCATCAGTCACTGGACTTAGACAATGTGTGTTTTGGTTTGGCAGAAAATTTGTCTGCATTTTGCTCCAGAGATTTTTGCCAGAGACTGAAATTAAATGTGACAGACTGCTTAATCTTTCAAATGAAATTTCAAGCCATTTGAATGTTGAAGCAGCCGCATGGCTATTGTTGGGGGCTTTTAGTCAGAAATATGTCAAGAATTAAGAGCAAAGAGCCCAGCAGGATGATTTAAAATCTTGTGAGTTTAGCTAGAAATGAAATGCCAATAAAGGTGTGTCCTGTAAAGATAGAGATGAAAGGTTCTCCATTGTAGAGAAGGAACAAGAGAATTAAAAAGATATCAGGTGCCAGGTCCCCATCTTTGCAGCCACAGAACTGCAAGGGTAAAGGACTTGAGGAGAAAGCTGCAGAGTGTCATGGTCCAGAATGGTACTGTGGCACACCAGGTTCCAGAATGGTGCTGTTATACAGCATTTGTTCCTGGAGTGCTCAGCAATTCAGGCATCTGACCCCTAGAGCCAAGAGAGAAAAAAGCCTGGCTATTGCTCCATCTGGCAGCATATCTTGACATCATCCTTGTGGCATTGGTTTTAGGTACAGGCAAAATGCAAGAGTTCTGAGGGTAAAGGACTTCCACCTTGATTTGAGAAGGCCTGGGAGGCCAGGCAGTGTGCCCCTGAGAGGGCAGTGTGTGAAGCAGAGAGTGAGAAACTTAATGTTCAGTGGAAACCCCAGAAGTTTGAAAAACCTGAGAACATGGATCACTGCAAGAAGGGAGCAAGCCAACCTAAAAGATAAGCCATGGGAGCTACCACCAAGAGTGCCGTAGGGGTGGAGCTACAGGGAGCTCACAGTTTGACACAGATTACTTTACATGTTCCACATAGAGCTACAGGGCTTAATGTTGCCCCTTCTGAATTTTGGACTTGCTTTGGTCCCAATGCTTGGTATCCTGCTGCGTGTACCTTTTGAAATAGTAATGTTTCTCTTATTGCGCTGAATGTTGGAAGTATTTAACTTTTAATTTATACAGACCATACAGCTAGGAGTTTGCCTTAGACCTTGGAGAAGACTTGGGACTTAGGATTTTCAGCAATTCTGAAACTGTAAGGACTTTGGCAACTCTTAGAGATGGACTAAAATGCCTTTTTCATAAAGGGATGTGTATGAGTCTTTGGGGGCCTAGGAGCAGAGTACTATGGTTTGTGTCTAGTTGACCCCCCAAGGCCTCCTGCAGCCATTGGGCAGCTTCTAGAGTTTGTGATTAATTCCTGATCCAGTGCTAGGATTATGGATGTAAGTGCTGCTGGGTTTATGGGTATAAGTGCTGTTGGGATTATGAGGGTGAGTGCTACACCCAGCCTGAGGCAGAGTGCCTCAGTGCAACAGAAGGGAGAGAGAATTCCTCTCTGCAGCCATTGTTGCCATTGTTGCTGCTATTCCTCCCTTTTGCTCTTGCTGTTTCACTGTTTTCCTCCACTATGAACTGCTGCCTTCTGCATGTGCCAGTCTGCCTTATATCCAGCTGAGTATGGACTGAAACTTCACTGTGAACTAAATAAAACCTTCCTTCCTTAATTTTGGGTGTTGGGTACTTTGTCCCAGCAATGAGAGAAGAGTAACTAAGATATGGTGCTACAGGTTTTAAGAAGATATTGAAGAGGGGCAAGAATAGGATGTGAAATGAGGAAGGTGTATTCTGGGACTGAGGAAGTTATGAGGCTGCCAGAACCTGTGGACCTAGGTGTGCATACAGAAATTAGAGAAGATCAAGGCAAATCCTGGGCTAGATAAGATAAAGAAGAGCAAAGGGAATCAAAAGGAGGACAGAAGGTTAAAATGAGAGCAGATGGGCACAACTGAACAAAAGCAGAAGACAGCACATGGAAAACTTGAAGCATTTAAAAAGTGGAAGAAACAAGTAAAAAAGAAAATATTACTACTGAAGCTTGAGCTGAAGAAACAAAATGGGGAGACAAAAAGTGGGGCAGAAAACAAATAGTAGTTAAGTCAAAGCAAAAAATAAAATCTGGTGGGAGCCCACATAAAATATTCCATCAAGAAAATGTCCATGCAGTTGCCATGGGGCTGCCCGAGCATTCACAGGTTCTTTGCTTGCCTTGGTTGTGGCCTGACTGCAGGCAGCCAAGCTTTTCCTTTGCACTTAAATCCTGAACTAACCTAGGCTCTAGGGAGTAGGGAGAATCCTAGGCTGTCTCAGGTCCTTGGAGAGGGACTTCACAGGCCTGAGGGTAGGTATAGGGAGCCATGGCACTTGGCAGGCATGTCCCATGGGAGCTGCAGAGGTCTGTACATGGGGACACAAGCCACAGTGGGGACAGAAGCCATGGGAGTTTTCAAGCTTCATTTACTTGTTTATCCCCTCTCCGTTCAGGGTGTGGGTATCAGGGAGGCTTTCCTTGCCTGTAGTGAATGCTGGTGAGTATGCCCCTGGACCGTAGCATTCCCCAGTTTCTGGATGGAAAGTGGTGGGAGGAAGGGGTCTGTACCATCTGCAGAGCCTGTCCCTCGGCAATGTTCCCTTTACACTGCTTGGAATGTTCTACTGTTGCTGTTCCTGAGAGGCAGGGCCTGGAGCCGTGTGGACTGGCTGTGTTGCTGTTATATCTATTTCAATGATCCAGATGTTTAGTTCGATCTGCATGCATTGTCTTTCTGATTTTCTGTTTCTTGGTGCAAGTCATTCCCCCACTACAGAGTATTTGTGGGTTCAGTGAATTTTCTCTGAACACCTCTGATACAACTCTAGCTCTAGACAACTATATTGTACTTGTTGAGCAATATATATTTAAAAGAGGAAAAGGAATGTATGTTCTTGGATAGTAATACTTAACACTGTAAAAATAGACATTTTACTTACGACTGCCTAAATTTTCATTGTTCCCAAGTAAAATGTCTGATGCATATCAGGAAATAGCTAGGCTGCTTTTAAGGCTTACTTGACTAAAAATAAACATGGCCATGGATATTTTGGCAAATAAACACAGTATCAAGCATTTACTATTGGATAACAGATTTACCAATTGTAATTGAAATATGTGAAAATGAATTAAAATACAGCTATTGTTTGAACATTGTGCCCTCCCCAGATTCACACGATGAAATTGAATCTCTAATGTGCTAGTCATAAGTGGAATTTGTTTTGTTGTTGATATAGGATCTCTCGGGGATTGAACTCCGAACCTTAAGCTTGCCAACCAGATGCTGAGACTACTAAGCTATCTCCCTAGGCCAAGAAGTGGAATCTTAAGGAGGCCTATATAGATCATGATGCCTGCATGCACATGAATGTATTCAGTGTCTTATAAATGAGAGCCTGTCAGCCTCTTCTGCCAGTGAAAGACACATAGATGGTACCGTCTATGAGGAATAAGCCCTGAGGAGACATCAAATCTACCTGAACCTTGATCTGCAACTTCCCAGCTTCTAAAACAGTGAACACTAAATTATTTATAAATTATCTAATCTAATCACTTGTTGTAGTGGCCAGAATGGACTAAGAGAATTGTACACACTGACTCAATGGCATTTACAATAAGTATTTCCTTGAGATAAGTGGTAACTATAAGGTAAATACTGAATTACAGAGACTATGGAGTTCGTATGACTTAGATTAATAATTTTAAGAATGGTGGAATATTTGGGCTTATTTTAAATGTTTTAGAAAATTACCTGAAGCAAATGATAAGCAAAAGTAGCCAGATGTTAACTCAAGAAGCCAGACGGCTCCTATAACAGCTCTTAAGGGAATATCTAATTTTAGTAATCTGAGGAGAAATGGCTGAAAATCAGGCCCAAAAAATTTTGTGACAAAACCACAAAGGAGACGGATTACATTCCCCCAGTGATTACCTTCAAAGTAAAGACTTAATAGGAAAATAGAAGTCTGAAGTGAAAGGCGAAACCACAGATGTGGATGAGGCAGAAAACATAAAACAAAACACAAAAATTATAATTTTAGATTTGCCTGAACTGACTGGGTTTTCAAAATTTCCTGTTTTTTGTTTTTTTTTTAATAAAGAGAGAAAACTTTCTATTTTGTTGTTAGGTGACTTTCAAAAACACTATATTGTACTCTGGATCTTCTGCTAAGTTCTAGTGACTCACGGGTGTTGATCATTCAGGTCTGAGGACTCCTAATAGGTTAGGACAACCAGGGGAGAAATCCTGAAGCAAACTGAATTGCAAGACTTGGATATTGTCTCAGGAATGGGTAAAATAGATATTGGAGTATATCTTCAAGAATACGAATCTGAAGATGGAAGATAAGACTGCATGGTAATCTATTGATATAGGTCAAACAATTCATTGCTTGGTGTCCAGTATTTTGGCAAGGTGATTCAGTGCCAGTCTGTGGAGATGGCTCCCTGAAGATTGGACGTGCTCATACATCCTATTAAATGTTGGAAAGATGACAGAACATCTTTTATATAATATTGGGGAAGAGAAAGAAGGTTAGAAGGTCAGGGAAGGAGGAATACTAGAATAGGTATCCACTATAAGGCCAAAAGATGAAGTGGATGGGTGGAATTTGTTGCTGTAAAGCTGAGTTCTCTAGCATCAGTGGAAGGATGGAATTATGAAATGGTGGAGAGCAAATTGTAGCTCTTAAACATGGGAGGCAAACTGGATCAATAACCAGCTCATTCAGGAACCTTTGGTGTTGACTTATAAGACAACGTTCCTTGAATTAAGAAACATGAATGGCTACCAAGAATGTTATCGGATAACAAAACTCAAGGCTGCTAAACAGGAAATTATATATGCTGCCATAATGGGAAATTGTTGTCTGTTGTCCAAGCTAACTTAATTCACAAACTTAGAGTCCTTTAATTTGACAAAAAATAATAATAAAAAAAAAAAACAACTGGTGGGCTAGGGAAAAGAACTTGCAGCATCATAGATACTATATACAATAAAAAATTTTTCTAATCCTTTCCCTATAGGCCATATTTGTGATAGTTTATCCAGTCACAGATTTCTTATTTTAAATTAATATACATAGTGGTTGTGAAAATAATCACACTGATTTTCTAAATTGTGAAATAAGAGACATTATATTATAAATTGCCAAGTGGAACTCACAGAAAATACTGAAGACTGTCTTACCCCTGCCAAAATATAAATGAGAAACAAGAATGTCTTCTGGAAAGAAATGTCACATATTTTCAGATTATTTAATCTAACTTTATAGTGCTTCCAAAAATGAAAAAGGAAAAGGACAATGAAAATTGACAACCATAAGTTTAACCAGTTGATGGACTGAATTTCACCTTCATTCTAGATTTTCATTTGAGCAGATCATTAAGGCCTCTGACTTTCCTATGAGGTCATCGATCTGGAAAATGTTTTCTTTTTATTTTTCAATAGAGAAGCTCAGTCTACTTTTCTGTACATGTAAAAATACCATCACCCCGCCTCTGGCTTGAATGAGGCATACAATAATTTTTTTTCCTCTCTGTGATAATATAGTTTACAGGATGTTAACTGACGCTCTGTAACCCACTGTCCTTGTTCAACATATTAATCACAGTGTGCTAAAAGATCTGGGAAAAGGGCTGGTGAGATGGCTCAATGGTCTAAAGCACCTACTTAGAACAAGCTTAGCAAAGCACAGGGACCGCGGTTCAATCCCCCAGCACCACATGCCAGCCAGCCCCGCCCCCTGGTGGGCTGAGCTGGGCACACACACACACACACACACACACACACACACAAAATAAAAAAATAAAAAAAAGACCCAGGAAAAGTGGCCTAGCTGCGTCAATAACATGTGTATGCTAGAAAGCAGGAAGTTAGCATGTGAAGATTTAAATCTGCCATATGAAAAAAGTTTTAGGCTCTGGTATCTGGATACTGAGAAAGACACTTCAGTGTAACAAAATACTTTTTTCACTACTTCTGCTACAAAAATGTGCAGCTTTTATTCAATGTCTTTAGATTTTAGAGGTAGTCTATCTCTCCACATTGTATTTGTATATATGCGTATCATGGACATGAAAATATTTGTGTATAAAATATGTACCCTTTTATATAAATATATGCACATTATATAAATTAAGACATATGAAGAAATATATTTCTCCACTTAAAGCTGTAAAACTGGCTGACAGGTCGATGGATGTCCACATCCTCACTGGATAATGAAGCTGTTTGTTTGTTGGCAAGACAAAAAGAGTCATAGTGTACCTTATGCTTTCTGAAGCTACTGTGGTGCTATTGACCTTTTTATTTTATTTTACTTATGGTTAAACAATATATCTTTTACATTTTACTAAAAAAAAGCCAGAAATATGTCCAATGAATCATATAACTTTATATAGTGAATAGGTATCTACAGTTCAATTTGAATCAAACATTTGACCACATAATTTTTTATTAAAAGCTGCATGTCTCAAACAATGACTTTGAAGAAATGATGAAATTATATAAATACGAGATATATTGTATTGAATGTTCAAATAAAGATATTCTTTAGTGGTTTCTAAGGTTTTTAATGGTCACAGAGCTTTTTCTCATGGCTTGAGGAAATATAATTCTCATCTTTTTTCCTTTTACTTTTTTAGAGAGGTAACTGCTAGGTATGCTGACTCCCTCAATTTATTTCTTATTTTATTTTTTAAAAGAGAATAAAAATAATAAAAATCATTATAAATGATAAGAATTTCACTACATAAACTTAAAAAAATATATTTGGCACAAGGTCTCACTACACGTCTCAGACTTGCATTGATCCTCCTGTTTCAGTTTCTCCAGTGCTGGGATTGCAGGCACAGGCTACCACGCCCAGTATCAGTGGTCAGGGCAGCATACCCTGGCCAGGACTCCTTGCGGCGTGTACTGCTCAAGACCGAATCCCAGTCCTTGCACTTGCCTAAGCAGGTGCTCCATCTGCTGAGCTATCTCAAGCAGACATTCCCTAAACAAGACATTCTCAAGAATGTCTTGAAGAACAAGAATATCTCAAGACATTCCCTAAACCACTAATTTGAAGACAATCTCTATTGACCTTCTTAGAGATTGACCTGATCATGAGGCAAAAGAAGGACTAAATGTGTGGAGTTGTCCATTAAGAGCAGTTGTTTTCAAATTCAGAAAGATACAGGGGTTGACAGACGTATGGGCCTTCCTTCCACTGTTTGGTTGGGGTCTGGGAAGGTATGGGCAGCCTGAGGATATCCCAAGAGAGAGACACACACTCTCATGCAGCCTGCTTTTATTACACAGATGTCTCAACTTTCATTCAGGCTGATGTTGGAGATTTCCTATAAACATTCATGGAAGAAGTAAGAATTCTAGGAATTATAGTGAGTTAATTCTTCATATGCAAAACTCATGCTAATGGGGGATAGAATCTGAAACACATGCCTTTCCCTTCACAGAAAGAATGTCATTAAACACATTCTACATGTGTTTTCAGGACAACCCGGAGGGGTCAAGCCACCATTTATACTTCAAGACAGCAATCTTCACTTGATTTCTTGCAGTGTTTGGGAAATCATATTCACTAATAAAACAAAAGGAAATAAGCCCTCTGGTTCTTCTTCTGAGGAACTTAGGGTCAATAAAGATTGGAAAAGAGATTTCCTGGCAAGGGAAGTAAAATTCAGACATTCCCTGTATGGAAAAAAAAATAGCAAGCCTTATTCATTTTAAGTGAGCCACAAAGATTAAAGTAGGAAACTTGTATACATAACATTGAGCACATTAATGGTACCTTATATATCACTGATGTTGTGGGCAGACAGCATTAGATTTCTATGTTGTAAATTAGAACAAACATTGACATGGGTCTTGTATTAATTGGCTTTTGCTATGGTAATGCTACATAATCATAACTTGTCCCTGCAAGCTCCCAAGTCCAAGAGCTGCAGAACAACAAACACTTGTTTCATTGTCACTGACATCCAGGTCAGTTGTGGTTTGGCTAACGTTGGCTGAGTGTACTGGAGGCTGAGGAGGACCAGCATGAACTACAGGCTTTAGTTCACAGGGAGCTCTGTGTATCTGCATTCTAGGTCTGTGGTGGATTAATGAATGGACAACTTGGGTAGGAATGTCCCACTGAATTGTATCAGCATGATTCCACGGCGGAAGATCCACCTGAGGATTGTTGTCATCAGGACATAGAAAGAGGACAGGAGGGAGGATTTCATGCTGATTTTCCTGGACAAGCTGTGGTTCAGTTGTTTCCTTCCAAGGTGCTTTGGCCATTTTCTTTCTTGAGGGAGCTTTAATCCTGGTCTTGATCTTGGATGTCCTGTCCTGGCTTACAGTGTAGCTCCCTCAGCCTTCAGACGTAGATTGTACTCCTGCTGGTGGAGATGCTTTGGTCTGGGCAGATAAAGTCATTGCCATGAATTCTGTCACATTCTGTAAGACCTAAAATGAAACACCGCTAACTTCTGATCACATCCCTCTAGCTCAAGCAACTCATACAGTCAGGACCAAAGTCAGTAGAGTGGAGAAGTATATGTGATCATGACCACTTGAAAAGAAGAATGAATACTAGCTAAAAAATAATAATCCAATCTATTAGAATTTCTATGGAATATTATTATCTATAGTCAGAGTAGAGAGAAAGATCATATTGATAGTGACTCTAATGCTATCTGTCAATGTTGAGGCAAAAATTCTATGCCTGCATTATAACCCTAGAAGGGTTTGGCACCCATGTGAAATTATATATCTAAATTCTATCAACAGAGGACTTGTAAAGTAAGTACAGTGATAGCAACCCAACAGGACCTACAAGCTTATTAAAAGTCATGAGGCAATGTAATCCATACACTTCTGAAGGATTGCCAAGATGTATCGTTGGTGTAAGTCAAGCATTGAAAAATAATACAGAGTTGCCATAATTGTGAAAAAATATAAATATGCCTGAATAGATGTGTATTTATTCATATGTGGAAGTGAATACCTATGGAGAGAAGCAGAAATACTACTTTCTTATCTCTATATTTCACTTTTTAAAATATTGAATTTGTTGGAAGATATGGTTCTGTTCCTTAAGCAAAATAAATCGGTAATATGCAAGTCTATCTAATTCTGCTCATTTTCCAATGTTTATAATTGTTGATAGTTCACAATTTTCTGAGTGGCTGAACTTTTATGTCCTTTCTCTTCCTTAAGCGAAGCAATGGAATTTTTAGAAAACTCAATTCACTTTGTAAACTCTTACTTAGGGAAACTTGTTCATGCCTCAAAAGTTGATTTAAGGGCCAGCTATATAGTTCAGCAGACTAAAGTGCCTGCTCAGACAGAGTGCAGTGGCCAGAGTTCAATGCCTGGCATGCCATGCTGGCCTTGCCCCCGGGGTGCACTGAGAAGGTGATTGAGACTGGGTATGGTGGCACATGCCTGTGATCCTGGTGCTTGGGAGGCTGAAAACAGGAAAATACTAGGAGTCTAATCTATGTAGTGAGACCCTATAGACTTTGTACCAAATACAAAAAAAGAAGTTGATTTATGCAAGATTAGTTCCTTGCCTTATAAAACTGTGCTAATTAGTCTCTGTATCACCACGTCTTAAAGAAGTAGTTTGCCTTGTGTGACACATTCCTAAACCCACCCTTATTGCTTTTTTGAACATTTTACAATTACGGTAGGTAGTTCACTTTTTAGTTTTTAATTGATACAAGGTCTTGCTACAAAGTTTTGACTCACAGTGATCCTCCTGTCTCAGCCTCCCCAGCATGAGGATTACAGGCATGCGCCACCATGCCCAGTTCCAGGGCCAGCAAGGCATGCTGTACCAGAGACTGAACTCAGGACCTGGAATTTACCAAGCAGGTGCTTATGCCACTGAGCTATCTCTGCAGCCTGGTGGTTCATTCTGAAAAGATTTTAGTCCTTTAATTAGTAGTGAGTTATAGTGATCTCATCTCAGTTCAAATTTTACCATCTTCTGACTTTAATTTCCCTCTTTTCTCTACTCATCTATTTCTTTCTTAAATTTTTGCCCAGATCTCAAAGTACTGTCTAAAAATTTGTAAGGTCAAACTGGGGCTTCCAGATGGTTATGAAGATTTATTTATCAAGGCAAGATAGAGCAGATGTCGTGGTTCATTAGCTTGATTCACTTTTTACTCTGTAGGGTCTATTTTTATGCTTTCTGGTCCTGGGATCATTAGACAACAACAGATTAGAATCCTCTCAAATCTGTGCTCAGTTGGGCTCCACCTCCATTTGGGAGGACTGGTCTCCTATTTCCTGGCATCATGCTGCCTAAAGGTGGTTCATTACACATTCTCTAACAAAAGCCCCACAAACCTGTGTAGGGGTGGAGAACCTGGTGAGTAGATGCTACCAAGCAAGTGAATACACTTTCCAAGACTTTACGTTCAAGGTCATAGGAAGTGCAAGCCATTTTAAAATCATAAGTATTTTTAAAGCTATGTAATGGGCCTTAAGGTCAGAAATGGATACTATAGGGAAGAAGCAGAGCCTTAGATGGATGAAGGAAAAGTTCTCAGGCAATGAGATGAAGCTTGTCATTGCAGATTGGAGCAACTCTGGCCCCACCTCCAAGTGGCTTGGTGTATAGATATAAAAATACCAACAAGGTATTAAATCTTCATGCATGCATAATTAATGTGCAGAACTAATCCAGTTGAGTAACTGCTTATGTCCCAAAGTCACAGTGGAGAAAGATGATTGGATATCTCAGGTGGCTTCTGGCCTGTTATAATCCATCACTTAGGTAATATTATATTAATCCTATGTTGCCCTCCCATTTCCAATATCCAAAAGAAATGTTCAGAGTGAAGTGCCACCTTCAGTAATCACAAGGTGAGCAGTGCAGCTGGGCCTGGTCACAAAGGTCTGTAATCCCAGCACTTTGGGGTGCTAGAGCAAGAGGATTACAAATTTGAGCTGAGCCTGGGCAATTTAGTGATATCAGCAAGACCCTGTCTCAAGACATACATAAGGCTGGGGAGATGCAATCCTGTGTGAAGGACTGGGCATTCCATCCCCTGTATGGCAGTAAACAAATAGAGACAAATAGTGACCATTTTTAGTACAAAAGTGAGTATCTGTCTTAGTTGCCATTGATAAGCAGAACAAATCAATGGGGAGAAATTGGCAAAAAAGGAAAACAAACGAGAAGTCTCCAAATATGTGCAAAACAAGTATTAGACAATTTCCCTTTTGGGAGTAAGGACTGAATAGAGAACAAATTCATTTTCCTTTTGAGACTTAAAGTCCCATAGCAAGAAAAGACAGCAAGAGTCACCAAAAGGAACATTGATTGAGATTATAGGCTCTTGACAGCTGACCCTGGTGGAGCAGCGGGTGTCTCTCAGGAAGGCAGACCAGATGCCGATGGGCAATGTGACATTATAAATTTGGTGAACCTTGCCTTCAGAGTGGCACAACCAAGTGTCACACAGAGGTCACCATCTTTCTTCAAAGAACATCAGTAGCTAGGAGTGTGCCATCAAACAACACATATCTGCAAGAACAGAGACCTATTTGCACATGAATAGTTCTTATGTGCAAAAGGCAAAATTTTTAAAAGAAATTCATATGACTTTTCAGGTTTGGCTCTGCATGATGACACGTGAATAAGCAAAACTGGCCCCTTGTGTAATAGGACGCACCTGAATTTATTGGCATTGGAAAATCCTTTGGAGGACTTCTGAGCACCCTGCTCCCCTGTGGATATGCGGTTCAAACAATTAATGTGAATATTGCTTCAGCCTGTTTGGACTGTTTCAGCAAAAACCCATAAGCTGGGTGGCATACAAGATACATAAATTTCTTTCGTACCCTTCTGGAGGCTGGTATAATGAGCTCACTGGCCTTCCTGAGCTCTTGTTCTGAGGTGCTGAGTAAGGACACACAAGCAGCAGGAAGTGGAGAACTGACAAGGCTATGGTTTATTGGAACAGAGGAAAAGCTCCACTACAGGAGGGGCCAAAAGGATTCCAAAGAAACACCTGGCTCTAAAAAGCTTATGCAAGGGCAGCTGAGCATACGTGAAGGTACAGCCTACCTCCTGGGGTCCTGCAGCTTTGTGGTTGCTTTGGCAGGCATCCCATGCTGGCTGATTGCATCAGCTCTATCTTCTGCAGCTCTGCTTTCCTTGAGTTTTATCTCTGTCTTGCCTTCAGTTTACTTAGTTTATTCAGTTTTGCTGAGACCTTTGCCCTCTTGCCTTTGTTTTTTGCTCTTGCTGGGAAGTTCAGGATCAAGGCCTCAGATAGTTAAGCCATCCCTATTACTTCATAGCCCATATTTTAACGTTGCCTCCTTACACAGTGAAAGGAAGTGAATGGCTTTTTCTTTTAAGATAATCTCTGTTTATTAGTGTTCACTGACAAGGGTCCTGGAGACTTCTTTTCAGGTATTTGGTGTCCTAAACAAAGATTAGGGTAAGACACCCAATGAAAGCAGCCAGGGTGTAACTTCAGTATAGGTAGAAAAACAGTAGTTGCCTAAAAGTTGAGAGCGGCTGATAAAAAGAGTTTGTAGTCTCCTGGGATTAAAGAGAAGGAGGTCTTCAGTATCCAGAATTCCTGGATGGGTCTTTACTTTCTACAAATACAGCATTTGGGACAGTTGTCATATCAGAAACTAACAGGTCAGTGTGAAAATGTTTAATGTTAACTGCTGTTTTTTTTAAAAAAAAGGACTGATGAAAATTATTAGTACAATCATCTTAGCCATCCTGTATACATATTTGCATGATTTTCTTTCCCTTCCTGTTTTTCCTATCTTTTCTCTCATCTTTGTTGTTAAGTCCTTAAATTCACCTTGACTACCTCTGTATGCTGATATCTGTGATCTGAGCAACTACATTGAGGACAGCAAAGTGTAAAACAAAACGTATGGTTAAATATCTCTCATCTTAGTCTTCTAAATGTATACCATTGCTAATATATTATGAATTATTATATTCTCTTTAAAATAAACTTTAAAAAAGACAAGGAAAAAATAAGATTTCTTGAAAGCAAACATTAATATTCAATCATTTGTTCAATTTTGCATAAATGTATCTGTTAATCTGAGCAACAGATTGGATGATAAAATAGAAAACATTATAACTATTGTTAATTATCTATTCCTGTTTTGAAATCCTGTAACATGTATTGTTGTATGTTACCCTGTTTCTGTATTTTTTTTCTATTTGTTTTTGCTTCTGTTTTTACTCTTCAAAATTCAATAAAATTGAATTAACAAAAAAACTAACAAGGTCTCAAACCAGTTACAAACTATCCTGTGGAAATATCTGTTTGGCCTCCTGCCAGATGTAAATGAACTACCAGAGGTGATGCCTTTTGATTGGTCATGCCTATGTGTAAATGAAGTATTGAGAACAGCATCTTCTGATTGGTCCTGGGAATAGAGCCAGATTCAAATAAAAGATTGTGAGTATTGCTTTCTGACTGATTCCATGTACAGTAAGCAGGAGCAATAAGCCTGGAGTGTTCTGTTCATGTTTTCTCTTTGGGTTTCTCCCTCAACCTGTTAGGAGATTTTATGATCTTTGACACATTGCACTATGTTGACTGTCTGGTTTTCTCCCTCTCTTAGTTACTCTTCTCTCCTTGTTGGGACAAATACCCAACACCCAAAATGAAAGAAGGAAAGGTTTATTTAGCTCACCATTACTGGAGGTTTCAGTCCATACTCAGCTGGCTCCAAGGCAGAGTGGCACAGGTTGGAGATCAAACTTTCATGCTGGCAGCAAAGAGCAAAGGGGAGAAGTTACAGCAACAGTGGCAATGGAGAGCAAGTCTGTCTCCCTTACATTGCATTCAGGCTATCTATTATGAGTGACTCACACTCATAATCCCAGCAGTACTAAGAACCATAATCCCAGCCTTGATCATGAATTAATCTCAAACTCTCAAATTCCTTGCCTCAGGACTGCATGAGGCTTTGGAGGGACAACTAGACACAAGCCATAACATTCCACTCCTGGACTCCCAAAGTCTCATGCACATCCCTTTATGCAAAAGACTTTTTTTTTTTTTTCTGCAAAGCTTTATTCCAGAGGGCTTCATTCCTTCTTGGCAGCTGCCTTCCTCATGGCAGCCAGCATGTTGCTCAGCTCCTGATACTTCCTCTTGGTGTGGATGTACATCCCCACCCTTTCCTTGATGAACTTGAGAGTTTTGGAGACCTTAAGCAGCTCCATGGTGAGCCACTAGTAGGGGGCAAAGCCACGCATCTCCCAGATCATGTCCTGCACAAACTTGGTGTGTTTGGTAAGGTGTCCATGATGGTGGCTGTGCCTGCTTGCTCACATTCTTAGTCACTTTGTAGCTCTTGTTGAGGCTCATGGCCATGGGATAGCAGAGGGCCATGGCTACTGCTCTTCAATGATTGCTGTGTCCAGAAGATATTTTAGTCCCTCTCGAAGAGTTGCCAAAGTCCCAACCGTTTCAGGATTGCTGAAAAGTCCAAGTCCCAAGATCCAAGTCCCACTCCTCCAAGATCTAACGCAAACTCTTAGCTGTGAGCCCCTGTACAAAAGAAAAGTTAAACACTTCCAACATTCAGTGGCACAAAACAACCATCACCATTCCAAAAGGTACACACAGCAGGATGCCAAACATCGGTAACAAAGCAAGTCCAAAATCTAGAAGGGTCAACATCAAGTCTTGTAATTCCTTGTGGAACATCCAAAAATCTGTGTCAAATTGTGACCTCTATGTGGCTCCACCCTGTGGCACTCTTGCTGGTAGCTCCCTCCCTGGCTTTTCTCTTAGGCTGGCTTTGCTCTTTCTTTGCACTTTCCCTTAGATGATCCATGTTCTTGGATTTCCAAACTTCTTGGGTTTCCACTGAATAGGCTTCTCACAGCTTCACACACTGCCCTCCCAGGGTTATACTGCTGGCCTCCTAAGCCTTCTGAAATCCAGGTGGAAGACTTCTTCATATCAGAACTCCTGCCTTCTCAATGTGCCCAAAACCTGTGGCAGCGGATGAT
>NW_004524715.1:4306201-4307455 GCF_000260255.1 Octodon degus
TTGATATAAGTGTCAGGCCTGAGGGGGCATGGGAAGCGACCACACAGGGGACTCCTCTGTGAAAAGAGCTGCCTGGTACAGGCGTTAGTCCTTTAGGGATGAAGCCACATCGAAGAGCATAACTGAAAGTCTATAATCCAGCCTCATACAACCAAGCCAGTCTGCGTGTGGCCAGTACTCCAGGCTGATCAACAGTTCTGTGGGTCTGGCGAAAAAAATTTCCTTAATCCTCTAAATTGTGGAGTTTTGATAATTCTACTTTATTATATGAAAATGCTGAGCTAACTAATGTACAAATATCTGTGCTAAATTAGTATCTTATGAGTTAATCTACTTTTTTTCTAGAGCTCCATTACATTAACTACTTTTCCCTTGTAATCTGTGTAACAAATTGGTTCATTTATTTTTATTTTATTTTGAAGAGCAAAACCAAAAGCAAAAATAAGAGCACAAATAGGGTAATATACAACAATACATATGTTTCGGATTTTTAAATCAAGAATAGCAAATTAACAGTGGTAGTTACACTATGTATTTTTATTGTTAAATCTTTTGCTTAGATTAACAGATATAGTTGGGTAAAATTGGACATATATTTGAATAATAATGCCTGTTTTCAATAAACCTTAATTTTTTTCTTTGCTGTATTACAAACAAGTTTGTATTTCTTTATAGTTGAGTAATACTCCATTGTATAAAAATACCACATAGTTTTTATCCATTCCTCAGGTGATGGGCATTTTGATTGTTTCCAAGATTTGTCTGTGACACATTGTGCTACTATGAACATGGGTGCACATATATCACAATCCTATAATGTTTTAAGCTGTTTTGGGAAAATACCCAAAAGGGGAAGAGCTGGATTAAATGGGATTTCCAGTCCTAGTTTCTTGAGGAGTTTCCACACTGATTTCCATAGTGTTTGTACCAGTCTGCATTTCTATCAACACTGCAGAAGTGTTCCTTTATCCCTACAGCCTCTCCAGCATTTGTTATTAGTTGGTTTCTTTATGATAGCCATTCTTTCTGGGGTGGGATGATATCTCAGTGTTATTTTACTTTACATTTCTCAAATGGCCAGTGCTGTGGAACATTCTTTAATATATTTATTTGCCACTTGTATTTCTTTCTCTGAAAAACATGTATTCATCTCAGATACCCATTTCCTGATTGGGTCTTTACATTTTGGGGGCTGAACTATTTTAGTTCTTCATATATTCTTTTTCTTTTTGGTGGTACCAGGGACTGAATTCA
>NW_004524715.1:4308695-4310255 GCF_000260255.1 Octodon degus
AATTTCACTTTTTAGGTGCTATTGTAAAGGGCATTTGTCTGTTACTCTTCTCTCATTGCTGGGACAAAATACCTGGCACCAAACATGATGGATGGAAAGGTTTATTTAGCTCATAGGTAGTAGAGGTTACAGTTAATACTCAACTGACTCCAAAGCAGAATAGCACAAGGCATAGTGAAGCCATTCATGGCAGTGGAAAAGAACAAAAAGCAAAGGGAGTGGCAGCAGCTCTGGCAGCTAGCTACCCTCTTTCCCCTCCTTACTTAGTAAGGACAATTATCCACACCAGGCCCAGGGTGTAGCACTCACACCTACAATCCCAACCTTGGATCAAGAATCAATCATAAACTCCAAAAGCTGCTCCATGACTTCATGAAGTTTTGGGGGGACAACTAGACACAAACCATAACAATATTGTTTCTCTAAATTTTTTCTCAGTGAGTTTGTTATCAGTGTAGAGAAATGCTATATTTGGGTGTTGATTTCATATCCTTCTATGCTACTGAATTTGTTTATTAATTCTAGGATCTTCTTGGTGGAGTTTTTGTGGTTTTACAAGTAGCATATCATGTCATCTGTGAATAATGATAGTTTAACTTCTTTACCTGTTCCTAGTCCTTTTATTTCTCTTTCTTGTCTAATGGCTCTAGCTAATGATTACAGAACTATATTGTATATGAGTGGTGATAGAGGACATCCTTGTCTTGTACCTAATCTAAGAGTTAAATCTTTCAATTTTTCTCCATTTAGAATGATGTTGGCTGTTGGTTTGTCAGAGATGGCTTTTATCAGATTGAGATAGAGGCCATCGATTCCAATTTTTTTGTAGGGCTTTGATCATGAATGAATGTTGGACTTTGTCAAAACTCTTTTCTGCATCAATTGAGATGATAATGTGGTTTTTGTTTTTGGCTCTATTGATATAGTGTATTACATTTATAAATTTGCCTATGTTGAACCATCCTTGCATTCCAGAGATGAAGCCTACCTGGTCGTGGTGTATAAACTTTTTTTAAAAATTAATTTTATCAAGAAAAAGACAACAATGAGACAGTTTCACAACTGATCAGTAGGACAGTTTCAATAATCAATACATTGCATATTGTTGTCTTCATAGTGGTTATTCATACTGCAAGGATTCAGACAGGATACAATGTCCAAACACTATTAGTACAAACCTTTCTTCTCATTGAATTTAGAAAAAGTAGCTGTATTCTATCCTATTTTGTATATACAGATACAAAATGGTCCTTCATTTGTATCCCCCTTTTTGTTTAGTTTTGTCAGAGATGGATTTTTCCATTGCCATTTAAATATCGAAGGTGTGTGAATTCAGCAAAATAATCCAGTATAGTCCAGTACTCCATAATGGTAGTGGGTTATCTGTAAGACTGGCAGTGGCTTCTTCTTGATGATTTCCTTTATTCCATTTGTTAGTAGTTTATTGAGGAGTTTTGCATCTATGTCCATGAGGGGGATTGGCCTATCATTCTCTTTTTGGGTTGAGTCTTTATCCCGTTTTGATATCAGTACAATGCTTGCCTCTAGGAATGATTTTGT
>NW_004524715.1:4312565-4333490 GCF_000260255.1 Octodon degus
GTTGTTCTTTTGCTGAATTTCTGGGATCTTGATTATTATATGTAGGGATGTAGTTTTAATTGGGTTGATTTGGAGTTCTATATGCCTCAGTTACCTGAATATCAGATTGTTTCCCCATATTTGAGAAGTTTCCTGTTATTACTTCTGTCCATATTCTTTTTATATCATTTGTGTTGGCTCCTTCTTCCTCATTGATGCCTATTAGTCTCATGCTTATCTTTGTATCACCTTGCAGTTTTTGAATTATTATGCTCTGGATATTTTTAAAGGAATTTTTCTTTCCTAGTCACTAGCTGCAATGCTGTTTTTAAGGTCTTAGAGTCTATTTTCACCTTCATTCAAATGGTTCTGCCAACTTTTAATGGAAATTTTAATTTCCTGTATCTTTTTGAATCTGCTTCATGCATTCTATTTCTTTCCAAATTGCTCATTCAAGGTTTCCATCATCTTTCTATTCTCTCTTTTTTTTTTTTAAATCGGTGTCTTCTTTAGAAACACTTAGTAATTCTTTCATTATTGTGATCATTTCTTTTTTCTTTTTTTAAAAAAACTAAGAGATTATTTCTCATCTGATTTCCTCTATACCTTTCTGCAGTTGTTTCTTTACTTCAGTTGCTATTAATTCAGAGATATCAGGTGTGTGGTTTTCAATTTCTTCTGTGCTGATGTTTCCTGGTTTTGTTCTGAGTAGGCTCAGGGTCTGAGATTGCATTTTGCTTCTTCTTTTTGTCATTTTCTATTTGAGAGAGAAGTCATTATTTTGACTTCCATGATACTTTTTTGTGAATATTTTATAGTAGGTTGCTGCATCATTCCAATCAGAACCTCTCTGAAAATGGTCTGTTCTTTAGGTATCTCTCCTGTGTCAGAGAATGTTGTTTTTTATTGGTCCCAAGATTTTGTCTTCTCTACTGAGAGTGAGATATTGCTTTCTGTTAGACACTATCCTCCATCCTTCCATATAGATCTTTGGTGAAGTTACTGCCTAAGTGCCTCCCAATTCTATTACCCAAGAGAGAAAGAACACATGGCTAAAGTAGATATGATATCCTACTCAACAATACTAAAAACAGTTAGTGAAACTTAGAACCTGACAAACTTTTGTAACTAATGAGTTTGCACTTTTGACCATAGGAGCAAGCATTGTAACTATATAACAAAGCAGATATTATGCTCAGAATTTGAATTTAAATTAGTTCCCATGAATTCTCTCTGGCTACGCCGTGGGGATCTTCCCATAGTTCTGGGCCTCAGTCTGGGCTCCATAGGGTCTAGCAGTTGGCCTCAGCTCACCAGGTCTAGTCCTATAGAACTTGAACTTGACCTGCCAGGCCTGGCTTGAATCAGGCTGCTGTGCTCAAATCCTTCTGGCTCCACCCCATCGAAATGGACCAGCTAGGCCTGACTGGCTGCTGGGCATGGCAAGTCCTTCTGGCTGTGCCCCACTGAAGTGGAATGGCAGGGCCCAGCTGTCTGTTGCACTCCAGCTATTTTTTTTAGATAATTGAAATCATATTTCAAAAGGATTAGGATGAAATTTAAGTCCAATGATGTTAAAAAATAATGTGTTGAGCATTAGAATGTAAATGGGTTTAATGGATTATGTCTTCATGGTCTGCTAGCCTTCTGTCCATGTATGAAAGGGATAAATAACTACTAGTAAGTATCTCAAAAGCATCTTTCCACTAACCACAGAGATCTGGTTTTCATCAAGAGGCATATATCTGTTGAGCATTTATGATGTATGTAAAAATAAAACTGTGTACTGATTTGAGAATTCACTTGTACTTCTAAGATTTAAAGTTGGTAGTTATTACAAGAACCCTGCTTGTCATTTATGTTCTGTGTATGAGTCATTTTAAGAAGTTTTATTACAAATGCCTAGGTACTATAGTAATATACAGGTAGAATGTCTTTTTTTCCCCAGATCATAAGGAAGCTTTTATCAGGTCCTGTACAGAGAAATGTTAGGTTGGCAAAAAAAAACTACAAATGAATCCCAGTCTCTGGCCTGGTTGTGGGATATAGACCGAGCTCCCTTCCAGAAAGTCCCTAGCTAAAACCCCTAAAAATAGCCCTGGAGACTGGACAAAATGTAAGAGGCTTCCTGATTCTCCCCTAAATCCTATAAAAACCAAGTCTGGAATGATTTGAGGGAAAGGTGTACCCTTACAAGTATTGTCTGGCATATAAAATACAAAAAGTGAAAACCTACAATGACAAATTGGCCAGTTGGAGAGTGTAGGACGGTGGCCAGCTAGTGGCCTTTCATCCAAGTGAGGACTTCTTGAGTAATACCTGAGTGAGGCGGAAGAACTAATAAGCAGGAACCCTTGAAATGCTGACCCTTTGCAATGGGTCAGGAAGCTGCAGAGATCTTTTAAGAAAGAAAATCCCCAGTTAGAAAGTCAAATGTTTTCATCTCACTTAAATTTTTCTTTTTTCTTTTAAAGAGAAAAACAAACAAACAAAAAAACAAACAAAAAAACCTCCAAAAAACCCAACCCCAGCAACAATGAAAAATGAAAACAACACAAAAGCAACAAAAAAATGAGACAATTTCAGAGCAAGATGAGGGAAAATTAGCAATGGTTGCTGCATTGCATATTGTTATCTTCAATAAAGTTGCCCAGCTTACCAGATATAAGAACGCAGAATAAGATTGACCAAACAATTAAGCACCAGCTGTTCCTTTAAATAAACTAAAAATTACCAATACAATTAGCTATCTTGTGCATCTTTATATCTATGTATTTATGTATTGATCTATGTATCTATCATGTATTTATCTATCTTTCGATAAAAATCTACAAAACCAAGTATCAAAGCAGGTTGTTAGGACCGTTATAATAGTTCATAGATTGTATATTGTCATTTTCTTAGTAGATAACCAGAGTGGAAGATATATCCATGCTATTTGATTTATACAATATTGGCATAAGACTTCTAATGAACTAAGATAAATCAGTTACAAGATTGTATAACACCAAATTTTCTGATCAAGGAGATTATGGGGTCAAAGAGGAAAGTGATCAATGATGTAGAGTGTGCCTAAGGAGAGTCACATGGAGAAAAAACATTCTCTCAGGCTTTCACAGAGAGCACATTAGCCAAGCAATAGCCATGACTCATCCACATGGATGACACGGAAAAGGATCTATAATCTGAGGTAGAGGGTCTCAGGAAAAATCCTTTGGGGATTTCACTGACCTTATCAGACCCAAAAGCTACAACTCTTGTTGCATAGGTCCTGCTTTATATTGGTCTTAACCAGCCAGCAGGAAAGTATAAAAATGAAGTATAAGCAGTAAAGCCATGCTGTTATGTTGAGCTGTAGGGGACTAAGGTCAGCAATTTCTGACATTGCCAGTCAAGAGGAAGACCCAATACTATTATGGACTACTGGACTCTTTTAGAATATTTTGCTGAGCTAACACACCTATAATATTCAAATAACAGAACTAAATAAAAAAGGGGATACAGATGAATGTCCATTTTGCATCTGTGTATTCAAAATGGTTATGATAGATATATAGTTACATTCTCTTAATGAATAGAGGGATTTGTTCTAATAGAGTTTGTAAATAGGATATCATGTCCTCATCTTGTACAGCAAATAACCACTAGGAAGAATGTATGCAATGTGTTAATTATTGAAACTGTCCTACCAGTTTGGTTTGAAACTGTCTCATCATTGTTTGTTTATCAATAAAATTATGGGAAAAAAAGATTGTATAACAATCTTACCTGTCTTGTATACACATACACATATTTTTTTCCATTTTCCCTTTCTTTATTTCCCTGTTCCTTATATGGTTTGACTCAATTCAGAAGGTGTTTTAGTTCTTATTAATGTAAGATTTTTATATTTAAAATAACATCATAATTTCATTCATTCACTTTCTCCTTAAAATGATTTTACATGCTTCATATCTGTGCTTTGATGATCCATAGATGATTAGTAAGGGACTTAGTTACATAAAACAGAATTATTACAGAACTTATCTTTACATGTGAAGCAGCATGCAATTATGTTGTCATTCCCTTACATTTTTGGCCTCCTATAAGAATGCACTAGTTAAAGGCAAAGGAAAAGGAAACACTTCTTTTAAAATTATGAAAATGCCATTCATTAGCAATGCTATTTATAGCACAGGCCAAAATAACATAGACTAATATAAGAAATGCAGTGTTATCACAAAGTGCCTTGGTGTCCAGGTGTTTTTGTGAAAAAATATTAATTTTACAGTATCTTGGGGACCAAGTTGATGTTCCACACATAATCCACAGTGTCACAGATATCCTTAGTAAATCACATTCCCAATTGCAAAACTATCACACTTAATACAGCAAACTGTCACTCTGTGCTCACTGGGTTGCCAAAAGATGCTTGCAGGGTGACCACTGTATCACCTCCTCACCCAGGAGACGAGAGACAATAAACCATTCAAATTAGCTGGAAAGGTAACCTGTAAGAAAATAGCATATTTGGATTCTAGATATCTGTTTGAATCTATGGGACATGTTAGCTAAAATGTCATCATATGGATTTGTGTGGCTCTGCTATTGCTCATCCTGATATTTTAAAGCACATTAATTAGGTTGCTAATACTGTCCTGTAGTCAGTCAAAAGCTGCAGGCCTATGACTGAATGTTACATTCCGTCCATTTTCTTAAGTGCTTATATTTTTTATTTAAATTTAGTAAATCCAAATCTATGATAAATTTGAACCAGATTTAGATTCCTACATGTGTAGTACCACCACAAAAGTTATCTGTGATGAAGAATGCAGGTTTGGTGACAAAAAGTCTGGAGTTGAAGGCCAAGTTATCTGTCACTATAGGCAGCCTAGCGACAGTGGGACCAAAGAGAGTACAACTGATAAAATGTACCTTCTTTTAGCAATACACAGGAAGGATGCTCTGACCACCTTTGAGACAGAAACAGCTAAAACTTTTGAATTATGGATTAATTGAACAAAGATAATTGAATGCAGCTTCCATGGAATTCTTAGAATTCTTTTTTTTTTTTTTTTTTTTTTTTTTTTTTTTTGGTGGAACCAGGGATTGAACTCAGACCCTTGTGCTTGCCAGGAAAGCACGTATTCCACTGAGCCATCTCCCCGGCCCCTAGAATTCTTGATGGAGTAAAGGTGGGGCATTAGAAAGAGACAATGTAGCACTGAAGAAAAGTTTATGGAGACCAGTTTATAGCACTAAAATAGTGGAAACACTTCAGGCACTAAGTTACACCTAGTCAAATAATTCAAAACAAGAGCAGTATTCAGAAGAAATAGGTCGTTAAAAAAGAAAACATGGAGAGGTACCACTCTATATAGAATATATTTAGGGCACATGACATACACACTGAAGGTAATTTTAAAAATTTGAGTTTCCATCTTTCTGTAACATGAGCCATCTGTAGGGTTCATGGATATAATGTCACAAAACAATAGAGCAATGGAAATCAGGAAAAACAATTCATTCACTTTTATTTTTACTTCAAAAGTCTAGGCACTGCAAAGTATTGACAAAAGATACAAGGTGAAGCAGCACAGAAGGAAATAACTCTTTTACCTTTCTCCACCTCACTGTATTCTATCTGTCTAAGACTAGGACTGGGATAGAAACACAGTTAAGAGGGCAAAAAATGTGTGGTTAGGTACTCTTTGCTTCTGCACTCTGAACTGTTCCTGTGGAAGCAACTGTGATCTATATAAATGTGTGCGATCCAACCACAGAACAGACTTATGATTGTTTCCTTAGAGAATTGTAGGGAGATTAAAACTACATAAGTAAAAAATATAACATGAAATGAATGCATGATATTTTAGGTGCTGAGACTCTTGTGACTGTAGACATTCCCCAGGTAGCACGAGGAATAGAATGAGTATGGTGAGTTGTAAGAGCAATGCAATGGAAGTGAAGAAGGCACTTCAAGGATCTGGGGAATCCTTGTCTTAATGGCTTGGTGCTGTGCAAAGCCACCTAAAACAAGTCTTGGGCAAAGCTTAGAGATAAACTAATTGCAGGCTGGGAATAAGGCTCAGTGGCACAGCACCTGCCTGGCTAGTGTAATGTCCTGAGTTTCATTTCCAGCATGGAAACAAAACAAAACTAAACAAAATAAAACACCAACTGATTGAGATTATGTATGGCCAAGTTAATGGAATACAGGCATTGGCACAAATCAACTTGAGTTGTGCATTAGAGTTTGTAGCTGAGATCCACACTCTGTATACATCATTAAGCACACTCAAAAGTAACACTGTCTCATCAATGTTATAGATTTGATATGAACTTTGTTACTCATTGTTCTTCCTTCAAACTGCAGATCTTTACTCTTCAAAGGATCTTTCCAAATAGATTTCAGAAATGAAATCCAAATGCATTGCCTGCATCGAAAAGGATTAGCTCTGTAATTTTAAAGTTACATCATTAAAGCATAATGAATCTTTTTATAATATGCATTTTACTAAGCATGTTACTCATTCTAAACATGATTTTTCAATAAAATGTTACAAAATAGTAAACTTCCAGTCTTCAGATTTTTCATCTATAAAATTTATAGCTTGGGCTACATAAATTTTCTGTTCTGTTCAGCATTACACTGTAAGATTATTAAATGAATGATTAAGACAAAATTTTAAAATACAATGCATGAAGCACTGCAAGACCATACTATGTAGTCTCCTTTTCCTCCAGTAAAGGAATTACCCTCACTATTCAGGGGTTTGATGCTCTATTGGCAATGCAATCCAGTGGAGGTTAGTACTTAGCATGTTCTTCTCTACCACATTGCAAATAAATGAACTACATTGATTGGAACTGCCATGAGTTCCATGAGATGGGTATGTGGACATTGCTTCCTATAAGTACACAGGAAATACTTTTTTTTCACTTTTTAACATATGTACTAACCTATCAAATCCATGTACACTTATTTGACCAACTCTATCAGCCTTGTTCCACTGCCTGACTTATAGGTCACATGCAGTCCCTTGTTATTTTTAAATAATGGCACAGGGCTGGCAGATAACTCAGCAGACTAAAGCACTTGCTTAGGTAGATATAGGAACAGGGGTTCTATCCCCAGCCTGCCATGCCAGCCCTGCCCCTTGGGCTTGCTGAGATAGCGGTTGAGACTGGGCCTGGTGCCATGCGCCTGTAATCTCAGCACTTGGGAGGCTGAAAACAGGAGGAGTCCAATCTATATAGTGAGACCCTGTAGACCTCTACCAAATACATATTAAAAAAGATAAATAATGCACAAAGATTGGCCTCACAAAAATGTCCTTATTTGTGCAAAAAATGTATATATAAAACCTCCTGTGTATACATTTCATTACCCAGGAAGAAACAAAACTTTTATTATTATTATTAATTTTTAACTTTATGTATTTGGTACAGGGTCTCACTATGTAGCTCAGACTTAGTGGTTTTCCTGTTTTCAGCCTCCCCAGCTGTGGGATTACGGCAGTGTACCAACATGCCTGGTCTTGGAGGAAGAAACAAAATTAAATCAGATGGGTAAAAATGTAACCTGTAGAAATCTGAAAATGCACTGAAATAAAAAGACCTTATTATATATAAATTTGATGGTATAACTGAACCAGAAACATTATTTTAAGTGACATTAATACATTGTATAATTTAAACAGTTCTATTGATATATGAGTCACCTTCAATAAAATCCAATCAGTTTGAAGTTTGATGTAAGGAATTTGATGAGTTTTATTTTACTTAGTGAATTTCCATTGTTTTATTTTTCTTAGTACTGGGGCTTTAACTAAGGGCTTATGTTATGCAAGTGCTCTATCACTACTCTATGCCCTGTTTATCTTATTTTATAATTTTTCTCCGTAATATTATAATTTTCATTGCACATATCTGATATAGCTTTAAAATTTATCTGATATATTTAATATTTCATACCTTGCTTATCACATCTTTTAAATATTGCTAATTTTTGCAGCTAGTATTTTGCTCTATACTGAAATCTTATTTGATTTATCAGTTCTATTATCTACATTTTATAATTATTTGGCTATTCACAGTGAACAATTGTGTCATTTGTAAGTAAAGAAAAATTTACTTCTTTTCCAATGCATATACTTCTTACTATTTTCTTTTATTGTTCTTTTTTTCTAAGTCTTACAGTAGAATATTGAGGTGCGATACTGTTTTGATCCCCTTATGGGTAGAACGTGTTCCGTCTTACACAGTTAAGTATGGCGCAAGCTATGGGCTGTACGGAAGGTTTTTGTAGATTTATTTCTCTCTTTCACTTAGAAAATGAATTTCCCTAGTCCTCACAGAGTTATTATGAATGCTTCGGTGCTTTTTTTTACAAGTATTTAATCTATTTTTAGACGATGATATGATTTTAATTTGATAAATTGATTTGCATCCACTGGAGGGGAACCACTTATTAAAGGTACGTTATTCTTTGCTAGATTCAATTTGCTGATATTGGTATCTGATTTTTACAAACACAACATGAAGTATGTTGGGTTTCCCTGGATCTCTACTACTGTCCACCATTTTTTCTCTCTCCTTTACATATTTGATCTATTTATTTCACTGATTCTTTCTTCTGCCCCCTTCAACCTGCTTTTGAGTTAATTGGGTAATTTTTTTTTTTAGGTATTGCCGTTTTTCATCTTTACAATATACACTTGTTTATGTTATGATAATTAATATATGTAATATTATAGTCTGTAATTCATTTGTTACTGAGACTCTCTTTTTCTTTTTTTAAATGTATGTATTTGGTACAGGGTCTCAGTACACAGCTCAGACTCATAGTGATCCTCCAGTTTCAGCCTCCTCAGTGCTGGAATTACAGATGTTCGCCACCACCCCTGGTTTCGTTGGTCAGCAGGGCATACAGTACCGGGGACTTGACCTGGATATTTGTGCTTCTAGGCGGGCGCCTAGACCGAGAAGCTATCTCCGTGGATTACTTTCTTTTTATTTAAAAATTTATTTAATTCTGTGAACATGTTAATTATTGAGTTATTGAATAAATTTGATATATAGACCATTCTGTGATTCGTTTTGCTTGACTGTCTACTCTGATATCCCACCTCCAGAGATATATCACACCTTCAAATACATATCTTATTTGCTTAAAGAGCAAACACTGTGTATGAGATATTATAATCACTAGACTTACCTGTGTAAAAAAGTATTACTTTTATATATATTAGAAATCAAACTTGTCTGGAGTCAAACTGCAACATATACTTTCCTGTGATCTCAAACAGTCCAAGTTTGTAAAAGTTGGGCTTTCTAACTCCAGTGCTCTGCCTATGTAGTTGCAAAATTAATGAGTTAAGTAGAGCTTTTCTCAGGGTCTCCATACCACCCTTATTTCCAGGGTCTCTCCCACCCTTTAGTTTTGATTGCTCCCCTGACCCCTTTAATTTGTGCTGTCCCTCACGTAAACCATCAAGGTACCACATTTTCCAATCTAAACTCATCATGGGATCAGTTTCAGTTTAGGTTGGAGAAAAAGCACAGGTCAACCTGGAGCAGACTCACAAATCTCCCAGACAAGCAGGTTTTGCTTCTCACTCTCAAAATCAGTGTACTAACTTCGGGTAGGGGCAGGAAGGTTTCTGATCCATTTTCCATTAGGGTGAAGTGTTTCTCTCCGTGAATGGGGCATTGCAAAGCAGAAGGCTAATTCTGCCTGTGAGCCAGCAGGGAGCTCTGGTTAGTGCCCTCCCACCCTGATCCTCCTCTGGACAGCTGATGGAGGTCTGTAGAAACCACAGATTTTCTTTAGCGTTATTCTTATAAACCTAATGTCTGTTGTGTGACTGCTGCAGTATCTGAGGTTCCTAGGGTCTTTAAATTTTCATGTTGGCTAACATTCAAAGTCTATTAATATTTGTAGAATTTTTTTTCTGATTCACTTTTATAGCAGCCACCACTTCCTGGTATCTCAGAAAGTGAAAAGAGTATCCTTGGGCCTTGTCTCCTCTGAAGGGCTTGTTACATTATGGGATTTAATTTATTTAGTTTCTTGGAACTTTTGCCCTGTGATCCATTCTAGAAAACTTACTTGTAGATGTTATCTAGTTCTTTCTTGCAGGAGGGAGATCAATCACTTTTTTCAATATCATTAAGCAGCAGATAATAGAAATTTTTTTTTAAAAGACCTTTGTTGACCAAGTTTTATAATTGTCATCCGTTGAAGGAATTGTTCAATTTCCTCAGGTTACTCCTACCAAAAATTTTGTCTTCAATGCATAGTAGTTTAACTATAATCATCAAAATTAAGGAGAAAGCTAAAAACAAATTATAGTAAACTGCATTTATTAGTTTTCATTGATAATGGTATAGGTATGGCTATTTAAAACCTAATAGATGAACTTTATTACACAGTAAAGTAAATATATTAATGACACTGACAATGGGATTTCTAGCCTCAAAAAAAAGAGAGATGAAAAAGAAATAAATTAGCCCCTACATTACTGTAATGTAAAATTTGAACTAGATATCAGTGTAAAATTTTTATTTGTTTGGATGATTAATGTGTAAATTTTTTGTGTTCATACGCATTGCTTAAATTTAATTAAAAAATTATAAAATTAGCAGTTTTGAAGAGGCCTTGGAGCAAAGTTAATTTTGGACTTTGCACTTTATACTTTACATTTTGACTTGCAAATATATTTCCCAGAACTGTAGAGAAAATTACTTATTTCAAATGTGTTGTGAGACAAATAGTAAGCCTAGAATATTGTATTATCTAAGAAACCAAGAAAGAGATCTGATGAATTGGTTATGTCCCAAAAAGGCTGATGCCAACTTGACCATGAGATGATTTGACTACTGAGAAAAGACTAAGAGCTGAAATGTATTGAACTATATCAAACTTACACGAATCTGCCAATTTTTAATAATTCTGAAGAAGTACAAAGGAAATCTTATCACTGCCAATTTTAAAAGCCTTATTCAGAGCACCACATGATGCCTGTTAAGTTCTGTCAGGCCTATGAAATTTTATCATTGCTTACATTGTCATAGAATTGTTTATTTTATATTATAACTGTAAACCCACAAACCTATTTCATTATTAAATTGTGAGGCTCTGCAAAGAAAGAGAATAATTTAGTTATTACATACCTTATGTCTGTCGTAGGTTGTAGCAGAGTAAGAGCTCAAAAATATCATGACTGAAGCTAGAAAATCCCTGATAAAGATCACCAAAAGCCACACAGTATACCATCACCTTTACTACTTATTGCAGAAACTAAACAAAACACTATTTACTAGGTTTCTTTCTCCGCCATTCAAAATAAATTATACAAAAAGAAAAATTCATAGAATTTTTTCTGAGTTTACACACCTATAATATTCAATAACGGAACTTAGAAAAAATGGGGTATACAGATGAATGTCCATTTTGTATCTGTGTATTCAAAGTGGTTAGGATAGATATATAGTTGCACTCTCTTAATGAATAGAATGATTTGTTGTAATGGTGTTTGTAAATAGCTTCACAAGTCCACTTCGTGTACAGCAATTAACCACTAAGAAGAATATATGCAGTGTGTTATTTGTTGAATCTGTACTTCCGATTTGATTTGAAACTGTCTCATTGTTATCTGTTTATCAATAAAATTTAAAAAAAAAGAAAAAAAAAGAATTTTTTCTGAAGGTCACTGAGATTAACATGTTTTCTAATTTTTAGGGATTGCACTGAGGCCCAGTCACCAGGAGAGTGACTGGGACTGTGTTTTTTTCATAGTAAGCTATCTGCATTTTACAGCATAACCCCACATTTTCTAGCACCCTAGTTGACTTCTTCCATGTGACTCCGTGTCTCAGTTACTTTTTTCTAATTCCTGAGACAAAATACCCAACAACCAAAATCAAGGAAGGAAAGGTTTATTTTGCCACAGTTTGTGGAGGTTTCAGTCCACACTCATCTGGCTGTAAGGCAGAGTGGCACGTGCAGAGGGCAGCCATTCATGGCAGTGGAAAACAGCAAAGAGCAAAGAGAGGCATTGGAACTGTGACTGCTAGCAAGCCTTTCTCACTTCCTTACATTGTGTTTAGGCTACACCCCAATCCCCAGGGGCAGGTCTAGCACTCATACCCATAAAGCCAGCATTAGAGAATGGATCAATCATGAACTCTAGAAGCTGCCCTAGTGGCTGCATGAGGCTTTGGGTGGAAAACTAGACACAAACCTTAATACTGTCCAAGGAGCTGATAGTGAGTTACCATCACTTCTACCACAGAGCGATGATTTTTTTTTTTTAATACAACGGTGGGAATAATTGGTCATGGCTCCAATGTATGCCTAATGTATTCTTTCCTGGAGTTCTGACAACTTTTATAAAAATATTTATGTTGTTCTAACATCTCATGATTTCTGGCGGCAGGTATCAAAACTACAGCCGAAACACTGAGCTTGTGACAACTTAAGAAATAAATTGAATGATTCTAATTTCTACAGTTAATGGACTTGCTCAATGAGAACAACAGAAGTGGACTGGATTGCTGCATTTATGGAGCTCTGTTTCTGAGTTGTGTTATGGTCTGTAGCTAAATGTTCCCTCAAAGACTCACACATTTTTAAGTGAGTTGCTTTTTTTTTTTTTTTTTGGTAGCTGAGTCTAAAGTTTATCATTCATTCATGGTTCGAAGCTAGAATTAAAGGTGCTGAGATTAACGATGGGTGATTGCTGGATCAGTCCTCTGGTTGGATTGGCATGACCATAATCTGAGTAGACTGGATATAATACAAGGGACTTATAAAAGCTTGATCCTCTCCTCTCTTGTTGTTTTGCTGTCACCCATGGCCACAAACTGTTACCCCTCTGTTATCTGCCATCCTGCCTTGGAACTAGCCAATTATGGGCTGAAACCTCTATACACTGTGAGTTAAATAAACCTTTCTTTCCCCTTTAACTATGGTTCTTAGTTATTTTGTCTCAGGTGACCACAAAAGTAGCTAAGGTGAGTGGGATGAACTCAAAGACAGTGCCCCTGAGGCTAGAGCAAAGGCTCATATAAAAGAGCTTCTTAATGAACTGAATACATTGCTAACACTGTGGTACTGACAAGCTACTGTAACCTAGCTGAGCCTCAGTTTCCTCATTCGTAAAGGTGGAGAGTCACGATTCTCCCCTGAACTGTTAAAGGAATACATGAAAAAAAATATATATGTATATATATCTGAAGTGCTTTACCCACAACATGACATGTACGAAGTATTCGATGAATATGAATATATTTGGAAGGTAGATACTATATAAGAGTGAAAATTGTGTTTTTGTTATCAAAATAAACTTCTTAGGAAATAAGTATAACACTGGTTCTTATCAAATGTTTCACAAGGATAATGGTATAAAGTATGAATAATGTGAAACCTGAAGAGTTTCTCTCTTACGCTAATGGTTTATAGTAACATAAGATATGATTTATTAATCTCATTAGTCTTTACATTATGCCACAAAATATGTAGCTTCTTCTTGTGATTCTTGCATGTAGTTCTCTATATCTTGATAGAAGAGTGCAGAACTCATGAAGTGAGCACAATGGAGATAGCTTCAGACTGTGGTTCAGGTGACATCAACTTCACAAATGCAATGTTATTTTGAACACTGAAAAACAATTTTTTTTGAAAATGAAGAAAAATGTGAATGACTCCTATAGAGAAATTAAATTAATGTTGGGTACTAGAACACAGATGTTCTGTGTGCCATACCTATGCAACCATGTCATTAAATTCAAATCTCTAATTAACAGACATCTGTTTCTTGTTCAGTTTTGAAATGATTCATTGAAACCATTTACAGAAACAAGTACACTTATGAACTAGAACAGCAACAAAAAACGTACCTGACCTTTTCTCTTCTTCTATTATGTTTTCTTTATTATTGTTAGAAATTGACTGACTGACTTAATGCTTCAGAATTATGACATAACTGACACTCGATAGCCTCTCTGTCTTTGCTTCACCTCCTGTACCAACAGAAGTTTCTATAATAAAAAATTTAAAAACCCTGTCAGTAATATCAAGTCATAGCAAAAAGGTTGCTGGTACTGAAGCACAATCGACTGATTAATTTTGGAAGAGAATCAGATGAGCTAATTTTAGGCCTGTCTGGATGCTTAGCTTCTGTTCATAAAGAAATGTTAGCATTACAATTTAATCAAGCAAATATCATCAGTCATCTATCTATTAGAGGTATCTATGCTACAATAGACAAAAAGGACGGAGGTTTTGAAGAACATGGGATCCTAATTCTGATGACACAGGGAGAAAAATGATCTCAGGTAGGTGATCTCCACATGATATAGAGGAAAAATGAGACTCCCGACCTGAAAGGTAACTGGGATGAGCTCGTGTTCTCTAAAACTGAAGAATGAATTTTAGGAACAAATGGAGGTTATAAACAGGATATATATCCTGTTTATATATATATTGGGGGAAACAGTGATATATATATATATATATATTGGGGGAAACAGTGTTCCTGTCTGAGAGAGGGACAGGAGGGGAGCCAGAGCAGGTTGTCCCAGGGAAGCTGTCTCTTCTAGGGACTTTTATAGAGTAAAACCATGCAGTGAAGCAGGTCTAAGGTGGTGGAGAACATGGAAACTTGTTTAGGTGGGCATGAGGTGGGACAAAACTATGGTCAACTAATGAGATTACAAGCACCATTACTCAAGTAAAATTGATTAAATTCAGTACTAAATGAGGAAGAGAGTCATGTAGCAAGGGGATACAAATTCCTCTGTGACAGAGTCTCTTCCTGTTGGGGGTTGTGATAGTGACTCATTTGGGCTCTTTCAAGGTGATTGATACCTATTTAGAATATCAATCCCTGATACCCATCCCTAGGGAAGTATGTTGTTGTTTATCCTCTTTTGTCTTGAAGTCTGGCCCATATGAAAGTGTCTGTCTCTTCCAAGCTGCAAAGTCACCTTGTCTTCCACATTGTTTCCTTTAGGGCCTGGCCCTGTCTGATTGCCTATAATATTTCTATCTAATTCAGCTGCCTACAACACTGAGACCAACTTTCTAACTTGGTAGCTTACTTCTCTGAATTCCATTTCACTTAGCCATGAGGGCAATAACATGAGCACTAACATTTAGGGGTACAGTGAAGAGTGACAGGAATACTGCTTATTTATGCCTCTGTAACACACTATTCATAATTGCTGCTTAATTAGTGTGTTAATTAAATAACAGCAAGTCATTAGCTTGAAACTGTTTCCCCACTGCTAATTTTCCTACTTAACAAAACTGCAACCCAATTTAGTGTGTAAATAAACTGAAATCTAACTTAGGAATATAATAAATCATGGAGTTTTAGACATGGGTACCTAACTTATCTGGCCATTAGCAAATAAGGAAATGTCTACCTGGAGACAATCAGGTGGTGATTACTTAGCTGTGTAGGCCTGTAAAATCTCCCTGGTCAGGACAGGTGAAGCTCCCCAAACCTCTTTAGGCTGTTAGCGTGCATAACTCATGAAATGTTCTTTCAATATTATAAGCAGTCAGACAGGGCCAGACCCTCAAGGAGACAATATGGAAGACAAGGTGACTTTGCAACTTTGGAAGAGACAGACACTCCTATATGGGCCAGACCTCAAGACAAAAGAGTAAACAAATGTAGCAACATACTTCCCTAGGGATGGGCATCAGGGATTGATATTCTAAATAGATATCAATCACCTTGAAAGAGCCCAAATGAGTCACTGACCCAACCCCCGACAGGAAGAGAGCCTGTCCTAGTATTCATGCCCACTTGCTATGTGACTCTCCCTATTTGGTACTGCATTTAATCAATTTTACTTGAGCAATGGTGCTTGTAATCCCATTGGTTGACCATTGTTTTGTTCCACCTTATGCCCGCCGAAGTGAGTTCCCATGTTCTCCACCACATTAGACCTGCCTCACCACATCATTTTACTCTATAAAAGTCTCTGGAAGAGACAGCTTCCTGGGGACCACCCTCTTGGAACCCCCTTTCTGTCCCTTTCTTGGACAGAAGCTCTCTTTCCCCCAATAAATATATTCTGCTCATAAAAAATAAATAAAATAAACTGTGTTAGATATAATATACTTAAAGTTTTACACAAGTGATGAATTTTCATTATTTTTTATTAATAGCTACTCAGATCCTTAGAACATGTGTCCTACATGTGGGAAGGTTCCCACACTGGCCATTGATACTGGTGGAGTAGAAGTCAGCAAACTGGAATACTAACCTTTTTGTTCTAAGAGTGGATTGCTATGTTCTAGGTGTCAGGAAATCAGCTGAGCAGCAAAGCAGAGCTGATAGGTATAGGATTAGCTGATTAAGCAATGAGTTCCTACTTAGAATAAGAGTGAAGGCTTTCATGATTTACTGTGATGGTGTGAGGGGCTAAGCCAGAGAAGGCTCAGTACTGCTCACCTTCATGTCTCTACTGACTTTCCTCCACAGAATGGTGCTGTAGGTATACACAGGGCTAGCTCCTTGCTGAGAGGGCCTAGAGCAGAACATTCATGAAGTCTGGCCTGAGAAGGTCATCTTCCCCCACAGCCAGGGACCCTGTCCAATAGATCCTGTGCTCACAGCTAAAAATCTCACCTAAAGTTTGGGTCTGGAGCTGGGCTATGATTAGAATCCTTCTATCAGATAAATTCAAAGGAGGCTTACCTGTAGTCTTGAACAAAACATGGAGGTAGTCTCATTTTGGTCAGGGGTGAGAAGATAGACTTCACCTACTGGGAACAATTAAAAAAGAAACAAAACCCTTTTGATCTGATGTAGCAAAGGTGAAACTGCTTGCAAGTCCTCAACATCAGCATCATCATCATCACTGAAACATGCTGTACTGTGGCAATGTCCAGTCCTCTTAGAACTAGGCTCTCTGATCTACCTGGTTCTCACACTGTCTCTTCAAAAATGGCATGTAATCTCATAAATATCTAAAAAAAAAAAATACAACCTTCTAGTATAATAATTTATCCACTTAATAAGGCAGAGATTTATTGGCAGAAAAGTTTTGAATAACATTTTATCATCTCTGCAATTGATTTTTTTAACTGAACTTTGAAAAATATTTTATTTTTAAATTTATAGAATAGACTTACAGGAAATATATTGTATTCAAGTATTAATAGATTTTCAGAAAGCTCATAAATATTTTAAATAGGAGATGCCACAAGCAAAGATATGAATGTACCTCCATTTGCATGAAGCCATCATTAAAGAATCCCATTTAATTCAACATTAAAGATGGAATAACTTAATAAATGCAAACTTAGTGAACTATGGATATAGTTTTTTTTTTAAAAATTAACAATTTTTAGCATACATTAGTTCTTGAATGAATATTAACAGTACCCCATTTTCTTAGACATGTTATACATTAAAGATAAGTAAAATAATTTTTAATATAGAAATAGGTTAATTTTTCTTGTTGAGCTTAAGGATAAATTTGAGTCATTTATAGGAAAATGGGTACCACTTGAGATAGTAATGTTATGTGCACTAAATCAGGCCCATAAGCTTCAGTATCATGTGGTTTCTTTTATATGAGAAATTCAAAGCATTAATAATAAGCAAGATAAAAGGCAGATCATAAGAAACAGGGAGATAGCTCTTTTGCAAATAGGAAGAAGACCAAGATATGGAGGGAGGACACAGGAATTAGAGATGAAGGGGACATAAAAATAAGACATGTTATGCACATGGACCAATTCTCTTTAATATAGTCTTTATTAACCACAAAGATACAGTAATAAAAATAAAAAAGTGTAAGAAAAAATATTTTAGCATAATGTTGGCATAGATTTTCAACCAAGGCAAATAAGCACTAAGAGAGTAGACAAAATTTACATCAAGTTGTCCTTTATTATTTAAGTTTTGGTTTGTATTTGATGTGTATATTGGAAAACTTGACAGAGAAATGTTCAGTGACATTGGAGTGAAATCTTTTTCTTTTTAATTTTTTTTTTCATTTTTTGCATCTGGTACAGGGTCTTACTATGCAGCTCAGACTCGTAGTGATCTTTCTGTTTTTAGCCTCCCCAGTTCTGGGATTTCAGGCCTGTGCCACCATTCCTGGACTTGGTCCCCATCTCAGGGCATCCCAGGGGCAGGGCCAACACAGCATGTGGGACTGGTGATCGAATCCTGCTCCCTATGCTTGCCAAAGTAGGGGGTTAGTCCACTGAGCTATCTTGTCAGCCCTGGAGTGAAATCTTTGAACTAAAATGGCTATAAATACCTAGTGGAGCTGTTATCTGAACAGAAAAAACATTCCAAAATTTGACCAATTTTAACATTATTTCCCAGGGACTATAAAATATATTCATTAAATCTAAGACAGGACATTGATTGAGTAAGTAATTTCTTCTTACTTTTAAAATGATTTTTACTTTTTTTCTGCTTCATTTCAAAAGGACAGTTCTCTGAAATCAAACACAAGCAGATTTGAGACAAGCCCTCTAAGAAGGAACCAGGGAAAAGCAATGAGGGAAGAATTTACTAATAGCAATCCTCTTAGATTCCATATTACAATATTTATGATTTGTTACGGCACTGCGTGGAGCTGCTGCTACCTCTTCCATCTCTTCAATTTCCAGTCTTGGCTCTTGAGATTGTTTGAATGTAAAAATTTTCATTCTACAGATGCAATCATTCCATATATGAAAATTTGTAACAAGAAAGTTGAAAAATAAAACATACTATTTTTTCTAAATCTGAGTCAGACCCAAAAGAATTATTTACAGAAAGGTAATCAGCTTTATGGCTTTTTTTCTTTTTCTATTTTAGAATCTATTCTTTTGAAATAGAGTTTACCGGGCTAGGGATATAGCTCAGTGGTGCAGTGCCTACTTGGCAATCGCGAGGTTCTGAGTTTGACTCCAAGTACCTGAAAAACAAAACAAAACAACAACTAAAAGGTTTAACCCATATAACTAATTGGAGCAGCTGGTTTATGAATTATATCCTTTTACCTGTTCTTTAACAGAACATAAGCAATCATCTCAAAGAGGGTGTATTGCTTGCTAGCGTAGCCTTTGAGAGTAAACACTGAAGTTTTTCATTAAGATTTGAATTTATACGGTGTGCCGTGCCAGCCCTGACCCTGGAGTGCACTGAGCCAATGAGACTGGGTGTGGTGGCACACACCTGTAATCCGAGCTCCTGGGAAGCTAAAAACAGGAGAATCACTACAATTCTGATCTGTGTAGTGAGAGCCTGTACACCCTGTACTAAATACATTTTTAAAAATCATATAAGATTTGAATTTACATTTTATAGCAGTTTAGTTGTTTTGGTGGTTTTAAGAATAACATTGGTGGAATTTAGCCAGGAAATTTCTCCACTGTGAGTTTGATATGTTTACCATGACTGTGACCCACTGTACACTGGTGATACAAAATATGCTAATGGTAACACTGCTATGACCTGCTCTTTGTTGTGTTTGTGTTCACTGGACCAAACACATTGAGGGCAAATAATTAAATGGTCAAAATGGAATTAGAAACACAGAAAATAGAAACAAATCTTGTGTCAATTTTTAATCTCTCCATCTACCTTTCCTGAGTTCTTTTTCTACCTCACAGACCTGTTGGGGCGAGGGCCTGACACTATCTACACATTCTATCTATCATGAAGCTTTATGTACTTATATAAGTAGTGTTATATAACTAGTGTTAGCTGCATGTCAGAGCAAGTTAACAGTTTAGTCTTTCTTTTTGTTTTTATTTTTATGAGTCTATTTTCATAGTACATGATGATTCAATTCCCTGGTTTGAGGTGGTACATGTGCATAGCACATTTTATGTTCCTTTCATGTCCTTGAGCTTTTGTCTTCCCCTTTCTTCATTTCTTGGTACCCTTCCCATTTTTTTTTTTTTTTAATTTTGTGCAGGGTCTCACTATGCAGCTCAGACTCTTAGGAATCCTCTTGTTTTCAGCCTTCCCAGCACTGGGATTACAGGCACGTGCCTCCACATCTGAACTCAGTCACTGGCTCAGCATGCCCAGGGGCAGGCCTGGCATGGCATGTGATGCCAGGAATCAAACCCTGATCCCTGCGCTCACCTAAGCAGGCACTTAGTCCTGTATCCTGCCCATCTGAAAGAGATCTGTCTCTCTGCATCCTATTATCTGTCTTTCATTTTGCTCTTTGTTCATATTTTGGGTTTCTCATATAAGAGAAATCACATGCTATTGGAGATATATGTCTGATTTTTTTCACTTAAACTTATGGTATCAATACACATCCATTTTCCTAGAAATGACTCATGTTTATCTTCTTTATGGGAGAAAGTATTCCTTGGTGTGTAAATCCCACATTTGCTTTGTCTATTCATCTGCTGATGAACACAGAGGTTTCTTCCAAACTTTAGCTATTATGATTTGGACCACTGTGAGCACGGATATGCATGTGCTACTATAATAAATCTTTAACCCTTTTGGGAAGACCCCTAGTAGGAAAATGAATAGCTAGATAACATGGAACTTCTAGGTTTAGTTTTTTGAGAAAACTCCTATCAGATTTCCATAAGGTTCTACGAATTCATGTTCCCACTAACAATGCATAGAGGTTCCTTTTCCTCACTGTCTTGCAAATGCTTGTTATTATGCAATTTCTAGTTGATGGCCATTCTTCCTGGAGTGAGATGGAATCTCAGTCTTGGTCTAGGTTGCCTTTCTCTAGAAGCCAGTGATGTAGAGCACTTGTTCATGCATGTCACGGTCATTTGTGCATCTTCTTCCAATAAGTATCGTTCATTTCACTTGCCCATTGTCTGATTGGGCCTTTTATTTTGGAGGATTTTTTTTTTTTGCATTCTTTATATATTTTAAATATTAGTTCTCTATCTAAAAAACAGCTGACAACATTCTCTCTCTCTCTCTCTCTCTCTCTCTCTCTCTCTCTCTC
>NW_004524715.1:4333590-4338842 GCF_000260255.1 Octodon degus
TCTCTGTCTCCATTCTGTGGTTTGTTTTTTCACTCTGGTGGTGGTTTCTTTTGCTGTGCAAAAGCTTTTAAATTGGATGTGATCCAGTTGTGGATTCTTGGTACCACTTCTGATGAATCCAGGATTCCTTTTAGAAAGTTTTTGCCCACACTTATGACTTCAAAAATTTTATCTAGGTGGCATTTCTGCATATAATTTCTAAAAATTCAAAACCAAATATTTATGCTATAATTTAAGCACATGACACTATAATCACAAATATCATTAGAAATACATTTGGGACATTTTAGGCAGAAGTGATGCTACCTACTGCAGATAGCTAACTTCCTCTGATTTTATTACTTCATCACTATTTTTCCAAGCTATTCAGCTTAATATAAGTGAATATATTTTCATTTCACTATCAACTGGAATGATGGTTTCATTTTTCTCCAATTTGCTATCTTACATATACCCTCCAGGCATTTCTGGGTTAATATTATGACATTTTAACCACTGCATATTAAATTTCCCATATTAGTCTTTCTTTTACATATTTTGGTCTTAGAATGCTGTTTTATCCTGTGCTCAATGGATAATTTACACTGGATTTTTGAAAGAGACTTTTTAAAACTATCTTTATTCATCCTCCAATTTACTAATTAAATATATATACCAAATTTAATGCCATAATGTTATTTTTACAAAGTACATTGTGTTTTTGTATTTAAAAATGTTTTCTGTAACATCTGCAGCAGTCATGCAAATTTGCCTTGTTTCAGTTTTTAGATAATTTAAGACATGTAATTTCTGTAAAGGTCGTGATAAAAGATAAAATTTTTTCCCTATTCAGAGTGCTATTTGGTACTAACAAAACATATTTTTCAATATTTATTTCTCAGCTATGGGATTATGCTTGTTTTGAGGATTTTAAAACATTATTTATTTGTTACAGGGTCTTCCTATGCAACCTGGACTCATAGTAAACATCCTGTCTCAGCCTTCCCAGGACTAGGATTACAAGCATGCCTCAGGATGCTTTGTTTCAGTGGCCAGTATGACATGCCCATGGTTCCCAGGCTGGAACAGAATGTGGTACTGGGGATCGAACCTGGGTCCTTGTGCATGCCACACAGACATTTAGACTGCCATGCTATCTCCACAGCCTTAAGACTTTTATATTTGAAGACTCTTATTATTTCAATCCTGGTGATTGAAATCAGATTATTTTTATATATTATATTCCCAAAATCTGTAACACAGTATGCTCCAAAAACGATTTTCCGATATATGATATGATATAAATACTATATATGGATATGATATCAATAAAATGACATATTCCTCTAGAAAGTGTGTCTCTTTTAATAGTAAGAATATGGTGACATAAAAGTATCTCATCAACTTCTGTTTCTCTCATTGTTGAAATATCTATATATTTCATTGTGAAATATATAGTAACAGATTTACCTCGTGAGTTGCAAATAAATTGCAGTAAGCAGAATAATGGCCCCATGTAAATATCTGTAATAGGTAATCCTCAGAAACTGTGAATATGACACCTTACCATGTCAAAGGGAGTTTGCTAATGTGAATAAGATTATGAACCTTAACAAAGAAGATTAATTTGGATTATCTGAGTGAATCCAGTCTAGTCACACAAATCCTTAAATACAGTGAACTTTCTATGCCAGGGCTGAGAGTTGGGACACAAGGAGCAGGAAGAGAGCTTAGATGTGAGCATTTAACTCAGCACTGCTGGCTTTGAAGGTTGAGAAGAGGAGCTGACCAAGTAATGTGCGCAAAGTCTAGGAGCAGGGGAAAAGCCAGAGTAGTGAATTTTTTCCTAGCAACCTGGAAATCAACCTACTGATTGAGCCCAGCAGAAGTTAAAGATAATCAATTACTATAAGCTCTTAAACTAGTAGTAATTTGTTACAGTAGAAATAGAATATTAATACAGAATTTGGTAACTGGAGTGAGAGTGCCAAATGTATAACACAGACCCTAAAGTTTATGAAAGTGGCTTTGGAATTGGGCATGGATGGAGGTTAGAAAAATGATAGAGGACCTTGATAGAAAACACATAGCTCCAGAAACTAGAGGCTGACAGATATGACTCAAAATGAAGTGAGGAGATTAAGGAAAAACACCTAAATTTTTTTAGAGAAAGCCTAAATCATCATAAACATTTACATGAAGGAAATGAAAAAAATATAGTATAGGATATCCTTGTATAGCAAGAGAACATGTAATGGAATTGTCGTCTACATTTCTGTGGAAAGTCAAATTGGTAAGAAATGTGTTTGGGTATTTAGCTGATGTATTAATCAATGTCCTCGAACAGAAATGGATCCAATCTAACCAATCTAGAAATTTGCAGCAAGTTAGCAGTTGATGCTTATGCTGAGAACTTCCACTATTTGCCTTCCAAAAACTAGACACCCTGAAAGTCTATGATACAGTTTGAAGATTGGAGATTTCCGATTTCAGAAAACTAATGATATCTATTCCAATTTGAGTCTGAATACATAAAACCAGTGTCTCCAAGGGCAGGAAAAGATTAAGGTCTCAACTAAAGCAATCAAACAGAGGGTGAGTTAACGTTCCTTCACTACTTTGTTATGTGTCGATTCTCAGTGGGTGGAAAGATTGCTGCTAGTGCTATAGCGGGTTATCTGCTTTATTAAGTTCTTCAATTCGTATACTAAACTTTACTCAAAACACCGCCGCATCCCTCTTGGGGTGGGATCACAAGTTTAGGATCTACCTGTGGAGGTGAGCAAGAGACCTTGTCTCAAAATAAAATATAAAATTTAAAAATTACTTGGGGACTGGCCAGATAGCTCAGCAGACTGAAGTGCCTGCTTAGGCAGAGACCAGCGGCCAGGGTTCAATTCCTGGTGTGCTGTGCTGGGCCAGCCCCTGGGCACGCTGAGTTGGCAATTGATACTGTGTGTGGTGCTGGGAGCCTGTAATCCCAGCACTAGGGAGGCTGAAAACAGGAGGATCACTACAAGTCCAATCTACCTAGTGAGGCTCTGTAGACCTTGTACTAAACATACACACACACACACACACACACACACACACACACACAATCACAATCACAATCACAATCACTTGTAGCCCTATGTGAAGGCCCTGCGTCAATCTCCAGTGCTACAAAACAAAAACAAAAACACTTAGATTAATGGCTGAAAAATTTTCAAATTTATGTAATATTTCTTTCTTTTAACAATAGCGTACAGGCAATCACTTTCCTGGCTCTCATACCTGTGAATTCCTTCTTATAGTCTTATTGACTTCAAGCAAAGCAGTTGTTAATCACTTTGTAACTCAGCTTCTGAAAAATGAAAATTATTATTTTTAATAATATCACACAAATTATTATTTTTAATCATAAAATTGCAAGGCTGACATAGTCCTATGACTTAGAAATAAAAATATAGATACAACCAGAAGATAAAACACTCATTTCTCATATGTAGCAAATTGTTGTTTCCCCTTTTTGTCTTCTTAATTTCTTACACATTTCTTTCTTCTTCTAATTTTACATGCACATATCTGGTAATCAGTTGGAAGACAACACTCTATTACAACAAATACTGTGAAATTCATATTACTTTATTAAATGAAATTTTGCATCACTTGTAATTTTTTGTTTTAATTCTAATTTGTACTCTCCTTTAAAAAAAACCTCATAAAATATACATGAAAGCCACAATAAGCATGAATGCCTACTTTAGAATAGAAACAGCACACTTTGGAATAGTAATAATGCAATCACTAAAGCTATTAAAAAAAAGAAAAGAAAAGAAAAGAAAAGAAAAGAAAAGAAAGAGAAGAATTATCAGATTAGCATTCTCCATTCAGTGAAGAAGTGAAAAGACAGAGACCTGGAGATTCTAGGGTGTCCTGGAATTATTGGTTCTGTGGTCTGCTGCTCAAGTATGGTGGCCCAGAAATGGACAGACCCTGGAGAGAACCGTGTGACATGTGAGGCCGTGTGGGCACCGGCGTCTCCTATACGCCACGCAAATAGCCATGTGGTCAGCTCCAAGCTGCCTATACTGCATAGAAGCCAAAATAGATTCAGTGAAACTGAAGGAACACAGAAGGAAAGATTGATGAGCATTTCTACAGTGACCCGTGTGAAGTGCGAGCCGAGCCCTACGGACCCGTCCTCCAGTCATTCCCTGCTAGGGTTATTAGTGGGGGTGTGAAATCCTTCTCCTTCATTCTCGTCTTAGCATCTGGACACACAGTGTAAGTTTTTTGTGTAACTGGTAACTGAATTTCAATTTGTTCCTATCTCTGTCTTTGGAAATGATTTGAACTTTTAACAATAGCGTACAGGCAATCATATTCCTGGCTTTCATACCTGTGAATTCCTTCATGTAGTCTTATTGACATTAGCCAAAGCAGTTGTTAATCATTTTGTAGCTCAGTTTCTAAAAAATGAAAATCTGAGCTAGCATAACCTAATAATCCCCCTTTACACATGCAATTCTTGTATCACCCCAAGCTTAGAAAGATTTTTAAAATTGGACTAGGTCATCAGCCTGTTTAGTAGTCTCAATACTTCTTTTCATTAAATTAACCTCATGCTGCATTTTCAATACTCCTGAAAGCTTGCATGTGACTGTTTATAGCTAATTAAAATATGGAAATATGCAAATGCAAACAGCTGGCATGGTGCCCAAATCCCCGTATTCAATTAACCCCAAATCATTTTAAGGAAATAATACATAAAGATTCAAAAATTGTCATATTTTGTGAAATACTTTTCTCTTTTGGTGTAGAAATGTAAACTTACTACACCACCCTCTCTATTTACAATTTCCATTCTCCAGAGAAAGGCAGACATCTTGCATAAATCCTATTACTGTTTCTACATAATATTTTCCTGAGGTCATGGTTTTTTCTTTGTGCACACATTTACTAATCTATAAAAGTATATTTCTTGAGAAGAGTGTCTAAAAGGGAACATAGGGGTGTGGATCAATAGGAACCACAGCTTATAAAGAGACTAGTGGGAAACCACAGAAAATGTCAATATGAAAACCCTTATCAGCTATACACTATGCTGTTTAAGGAGTGAGCTTTGCCTGGGGGTCCTCTGACACAGTTATTCATTAACTGACAGGAAATGCTTGACCTGAGGGATATTACCATTATTTTAAACTTGATCTTTTTCTTTTCTTCCAAAAGTCTAAAAATATCTATTTCTCTGACTGCTTCTAATAAAATTCTCTTTTTGCAAATATATA
>NW_004524715.1:4338942-4342837 GCF_000260255.1 Octodon degus
CAATACATTTTGTCCAAAAGAAAAAAATGGAATTCATTTTAAATGTTGTCTGAAGGTTACGATCTTATTGGAAGTCCATGAATTTGAAAAATTCAGACCACTGTTATGACTGACCACCCCCACACCATGTGGCACCCTTACATCAAGTTAGCTGGTGCTGTTCTTTGTCCAGGCATTTTTAGAAAGAATCACCAAATGCGGTTTATTTCCCAAAAGCAAATACATAATTATTGTTCCTCAGCATGTCCGATATTCTCTTTGGCTCATTATTTATTAGGCTTTACGAAAAACCAAGTGATGACTTAGAAAAAACGGAAGTGATAAAAGCATTATTTAATTTTATACACTTTGGCTGTGTTTTGTGTATGTGTTTGCCAAGAAAATGAGTCCTACCTCTTCTGAAAACTGCATATCACCCCATGTTTTACAATGGGTTTCATCAAACACAGAGGGATATATTTGGTAGTACACTATTTTGAAACTAGTCTCTAATTCAGTATGGCAGCATCATACACTATTTTATATAAGAGAATTCTAAGCTATCCTGAGAATACTACCTTGCAAAACTCTGCCTTTTCATGTCCTCCAGAGCTTTGATCATATAATTTCACACTTGACCAGTGGATTCAGAAGGAGCCATAAGCACATGAAGATGTGCACACTTCTAAATGGTGATGACAAATGGTGTTAAAATTTTGCTATGTTTTGTGTTGAAATGACGGCCCACGGTAAACAAGCCGTAAGTAGTATGTGCTCTGTTTTACAACTGCTTGGGACATTGCTTTGTCAGGGAAGCAAAGTATTTTACACGATATTTTACAGAGCAAATAGTTCCTCTCTGTGTAATGCTTATTATGTATTTGTAATTACTGCACTTCGCTGTTTTTCTTTTTGGTATAGTTCAAAGCACTGTCTGGTACTGCTGGCGTGACATCAAGAAGGTGAAAAGCTTTGAGATTCCTGGCTCAGTCCAGAACATAAATACTTAGCAATACACAAAGGAGAAGATAGTGGATGTGTAAAAATATATTATGAGACTATCAACTGGCACTCTAGCTTCCATTTATAAATTAGAAGAATGGATGAGACAAGACTGTGGTTCCTCCAAGGATTCCATCCCCAATGGTGAGGACTACAAGATAGATTAAAATATAGGGAGCTTGTGTGGTGGTGCACACTGTAGTCTCTGCATTTGGGAGGCTGAGGCAGGAGGATCGGCAAGTTTCAGGCTAGCCGGGGCTACACAGTAGATAGTATCAAGTCCAGCTCAAACACTGTCTCAAAAAGGAATGAGAGGTAAAAGAACTAATCCATTCTTTATTGTTTACTCATTGGCTATTATGGTTTTAAGATAAGTAGATTTATTTTCTGTGGCTCATTTTAAATGTGTAGCTCTCAACATCTTTTCGAATAAGTAAATTATAAAGAATTATAAAAAATAAGTAAATTATAAAATGATGATAAAAATATCATTATTATTAGGGTTCTCTAGAGAAACATAATCAATAGGAAAAAAATGTTTAATTACTCAAAAGGAGTTACTAGGTAGGCTCATGGAATTGGAGTTGGGAGAGTCCATAGCGACCACCTGTCACATCAGAGGGGGGAATATTCAGGATGACTATCTGCATATTGCAGAGCCTGAGGAGGGAGAAACGGCTCAGCCAAGAGCATAGAAGCTGCTCAACAGAGGAATCAAGGATACCCCCACCTTCCAGCCTGAGGTTGAAGGCCTGCAGGCTCACTGCAGGGCCACTGCTGCAAGTCTGCGTAGGAAGCCTGAAGAAACTGTAGACCTGGAGACAGATGTGAAAGGAGATGTCAGCAAAGGTCACACCCACTCAGGAAGACTGGAGATCCTTGGAACAGGTGAAGATTCTGTTTTCCCTTTATGTTCCTCCCAGCCTTCCAGCCTGCTTGCTTGTAGTGCACGACTGGGTAGGTCTTTCTGCCTCAGTTTGCTGGCCTACGCATCATCCACAGACTTGTGAGCTCCACAGTCCCCTGGGAACCACCCAAAGCAAGGGAGTAGCTGCTGTCAACTTAACTGTCATGTTATTAATATGGTCTACTTGCCTTAAATGCCATCGTCCCAACCCAATTTCTCTGAAGTATAGAGATGATGGTGGCCATATGATAACCTGTCCACTTCTCAGGCAGAAAAAAAAATGCATGAACGTCAAGGGAAATCAAGGTAATGTGACACACAATTGAAGTTATTATTTTGGAGAAATGGCAGCACAAGTTAGCACGGCCTGAAACTCATCAGTAATCAGACGAAGTAGATTTACGAAAGTTAGTATTATATTTGGAGTGGAACAATCATCAGCCATCTAGGAGGCATTTCACATTTAACTACCTTTGGGCAATCCACAGCTCATTTAAACACTGTCAATAGAAGAATACTCATAAAACTGTAGATTAAAACAAACCATAGTGGCTGGGGAGATAGCTCAGCCATCTAGGTGCCCACCTGGCAAGCAGAAGGATCTGCATGCCATGTCAGACTGGAACCCTGGGCTCACCCTGCCATCCCCCAAACCAGGCATGGTGGTGCACACCTGCTATACCAGCGCTGGGGAGCCGAGGCAGGAGGATCAGTACAAGTCTGAGATGTGTAGTGAGACCCTGTACCAAATAAAAAACCAAACAAATAAATTCAAAAAATTAGTAAAAGAAATTAAAGAAAGATAAATACTGTTTGTAGCCAATGACTTTTACTAGCTCTTGACAAATCAGAGTTTTCAAACTCTACCTCAAGATGTAATAAATACATTTTTTTTCAAAATATTTATAACTTGGAAATGTTTGGGAATTCTGATACAAATAACCATTATTAGTTGTGTAATCTTATTATGTAGATTGGAAGGGCTATTCGTTGGAGTATTCAAGTTTCTGCAGCAGCAGGGGTGTCGTTGGAGAACTGGACGTTTGCATTTTTTAATCTGAATACTATGAATGCCAGAGTATCTGTACTCAGAACCTCAATGAGTGAAAATAAATGTTAAACTCATTCAAAAATATAACTGAGAAATAAGGGCTGGCTGACCAGCTTGCTCAGTGGATTAAAGTGCCTGCTGAGGCAGGTCCAGGGGCCCAGGATTCAGTCCCCAGTGTGCTGTGCAAGCCCCACCCCTGGGGCTCACTGAGATAGTGAATGAGACTGGGTGTGGTGGCACACACCTGTAATCCCAGTGCTTGGGAGGCTGAAAACAGGAGGATCACTATGAGTCCGATCTTCGTAGTGAGACCCTGTAGACCCTGTACCAAATACATAATAAAAAAAAGAAAGAAAAAACCTGAGAAATGAGAAGGTAGACTTTTTAAACCCATCTTTTCATTAGTTCAATATATGGACTCAGTATTTTATATCTTCTACAAATGCTTCTTTATAATTTTTAGTGACAATCACAATCTCAGGGAAAGGGACTGCAGATAAAGACTTAGAGATTCTTCATATGTAACGGAGAGATTTGGTTTTAAACATCAAATTAAAATTCCAAGGAAATGTGGTTGGTGGTTTGATAAAGGAAGAGTGAGCTGTGGTTTGTCCTGCAGGAGAAATTCTGTGATTTACTCTTTACCTTGCGGTTTATTTAGGAAGAAATGTCCAGTAGGCAAGATGTGGACCCAAAGGAAATAACTGAACATCTCTCAGGGCCCATCTCATCCTCTTTTTTTTTTCTCCACAAGAATGTTTAAACTGCAATGTTATTCTACCTTTTCTGTCCTCTCAAAATAATTTCCACCTGAAGTTCTAGTATTCCCCAGATCACCTGCCAAGATGCAACTATATAGCACCAAGGCAAGTCTACATCTAAAATCTCTCTTTGGCTGAAAAGGAAGATAATTTCTGCAGTATCTCACACACACCAAATTCCTTTTATGTTCAACT
>NW_004524715.1:4342937-4344082 GCF_000260255.1 Octodon degus
TGTCTGTCTCTCTCTCTCTCTCTCTCTCTCTCTCTCTCTCTCTCTCTCTCTCTGACCATCCCAAGTCAGAATGCCAGAGAAATCAGACTATTTGAAAAATACACTAAGAAAATGTCACTGTTGTAGTCACTCATAACCGAAGTGATTGTGCTTTACATCCTGGCCTCCTTGGCTTTGCATAGGTCATGCAGTTCTCTGTGTGAATGCTCTGCATGACAAGGATTAAGAGGTGTTCATTCTTGGTTGCTTTGCTCGCATTCTGTGAGACTTGGCTCCACACTGCCACTTGATTTTGCCAGGCTCCATCCTCAGAAGGGATCTAGATTCCATCCTCAAATCTTACAAGCCATATTGCTATACACATTTTCCTTAGCAGAGTCTCTTTGGGGTGGAGTGGGCTGTGAACACAAAAGCAATAAACTAGCATACAAGGGAAATGTAATTCTATGTTAAAATTCACTTTCCTGACCATTTCATTGGATGAAAAATGTTGTATGGTTTTCAAGGGCAGACACAATTTGTATATCTATGTGGGCCAAGTAGTCATTATGGTCAGTTGGGTGGTGCATTTATAGATACCCCCTAACCCCATACACTTTAGAGCAGCAGGTTCTGAATGTAGTCTACTGCCCTCTAGAGGGACTGACAGGTGATAGGGAACATACACAAATGCCTTGCTTAACCAGCCTGGGCATAGCAGAGACAGCTGTAGCCATCAGCATCTGCCACCAGTCCCGATCTGCACCCAACAATGGCTAGAGCTGCAGAGTGGCTTATGTTATGTATTTCCCATGTCAGCACTTGATTTGCTTTTTCTATAATACAAAATAAAATTTCATGGTACTTTGATTCTCCTATTGAAAATGCACCATTTCAAATGCTGACAACTAGCTTTTGTAACATATTGTGGAGTTTGTTAATCAAGATACCAGAAGGATGTTACTTGGACAAGTTCCTAGGAGTAGAGTATGCAAATAACAGCAGTGAGGAATCAAAGGCACATTATCAAATATTTCCAACTTAAATAGCATTGCACTGTAGTAGGGGAACACAAACATTATCAAACATTTTTAGATTTTGAACTTCCCAAAAGATATCAATAGTTCCTGAGATAAGAAAACTGAAGTCATAAATACTTTGGGGCT
>NW_004524715.1:4344257-4347543 GCF_000260255.1 Octodon degus
GGCTCAACCCACCCTGGGGGAGGGGCTGGCACACTATGTGGTGCTGGGGATCAAACCAAAGTCCCTGAGCACTTGCCTAAGCTTACCTAGCAGGCAGGAGGTTTAGACCATTGAGCTATCTCGCTGGCCCCTGTATAACAGTTTTTAAGTAGTAAATAGATATTATTGGGATTAATAAATTGCATATATATGAAAGCATTCCATTATCCAAATATGGTCAAATTAGTGTCTGCCAGCTTCTCATTTGTGGCCTGTTCAGCCTGCCCTGAGGGTGGGGTTGGGGAGGCATGTGGTGCTGGGGATTGAACCGCGTCTGCCTAAACTTGCCTAAGCAGCTGCTTTAGACTGTTGAGTTATCTTGTCGGCCCCAACCAGCTTATTATTATGAGAATCCACAAACGTTTTAATTTTAAAAGAAAACTTTATGCTTACCTAGGCATAATATTTATTTCTATGCTTATAGGTAATGGATAAAGAAAAAGTAGAATGTGTTTTGTACATCAAAATGTATACCTTGATTCACTATAATTGTCTTATGTGTTTTATACGTTCTTTGGACTGTTAGTCTGGTTTTTAATTTGTATCTATGATAATTGACCTTATAATGACTTATAAGATAATTGAACCTAATGCTGGAAAAATAAAATGAGTGGATGGAAGGGAGGAAAAGAATTCAGCTGTGGCATGTACACATGACAAGTCGCTGCAATGCATGCAATCATTATGTACTAAACACAACTAATCAAAATTTTAAACAGAGAATGTTCATTTTTTTAAAAAACAATAGAAGGAGCTGTCTGAAAATATTAACTTTGAATAAAAAGTTTATCCTATCCCTATTATTTGAAGCAACTAATTATTGAGCACTAATTTTATGTCCAGAACTATGACATAGCTTTATAGATGTCACTTTTTATGTCTTTCAACAAACTTATGAGGTAAATTTTAATTTTTCTTCTTAGAAAAACTGAGGTTTGGGGAGGTATTCCAAATGTGACACAACACTATTATGGCATGGAGCAGATACTAAGCTATATTGTGACTGTTCAATAATTCTATGAACACATCACCCAAGAAAAAGAAGTAAGGACAACTTTCCAAACAGTGCTGAAGAGACAAGTATTGGTAATTGTAAACTATATTTTATTAAAAAGGACATATAAAGCTTACTAATGGATTGATTTTTCATAAGAGTTCATAATATTTTTAAGCTAGTATTTAATTGCTCTTTACAAGGTAGGTGAAAAACAATTTCAATTTTAAGGAGGAAAACTCAAAACCCCTCATTCTCGATCAGATGTACTTGTTCTTTGGTCAGAGTCCTTATTCTGCAGATTCTCTTACTAAAATACATTAGTAGGCAAGAAATCTGCATGTTTGGTAATTTTTAGCATGGTCTTCTACGTATAATGACCAAGAACAGTTCAAAACCAAGAAGATTTTGAATTGTTTTTCTTTTACTTCTTAGGTTATCTCTAAATAAGTCACAGAAACATTGTATAGATTTCTTCCATCTCACAACTAATTTGTTTTTATGGTTTTTGCACTATTTAGATCACTGATGCCATTTTTGGGGGATAAAATTGAGATTCTATCAGCAATTTATAGGGAATAACCTAAGTTTAAATCTGATAAATGAGACATGGGTTTTATATTTTTATGAAAAGTAGCTGTAATCACAAAATATGACCGATGTTTTCGCTGTTGCAGCTGAGCACCGAAGCCAGGAACTTGCATGTGCTGGGGCAAGTGCTCTAAAATTGAGCTATACCCCAGCCCTCTGACTTTTAAAAAAAAATAATTTAAAAAAATTCAGGCTAGTTTTATTTATTTATTTATTTATTTATTTATTTATTTATTTATTTTTGTCTTTTCATGATTTTATTTAATTTGAAAATAACCAACAGGAAGCATCAAAGCCATTATTCTCATTGTTTGCTCATTCTCATTACCATTTTCTGTTTAACTCATAGTTGACCGCAGCAAAAATCCAAAAGCCAAACTTTCAATGAATGAAATCCCACTTGCTGGGTGGGTGTATTTTAGGAGGAGATTTGGGTGCCTGTGCCTAGTTGGCACGCTGGCCTTCCGAAGTCATTATGGCAATGCCTGTTATCAGACCACAGCCTTTGGCGGTCACTAACATCAGGACCCAGAAACTCTTTGATTCATAGCTTTATTTCTTTCTATTTTATTTCCCAGTTTCAGGAACAGGCTTGCTTTTTAAAATTATCATTTGTGAAATTCTCACCACTTTGTATTCACTTATAGCCTCAAAATTTTGTTTTTGAAGACATAAGATCCTTCAGAAATCTACTATTTCTAAAAAATCTGCATTTTTTTTTTAGTTTTCTGAGTTCCTCCTTTGGGGTAAACTTTACCTTTATACTACAAATAAAACCACGTACACATGGGGAAAGAGTCCAGCCACAGATTACCGCATCTGCACTGCGCTAGGGCTGTCAGTTTTTACAAAATGGCTGATTATTTTTTTTAGGCTAGTTTTAAACTTATAAAAGAGTTATGAAGATAATACAGCATGCTCCTTCATACTTTTGCAGTCATGTTTCATTACTATTAATGTTTTACACTATGGTACTTTTATCACAAGTAGGAGCCAGTTTTGACATGCCATTGCTAGCTGAATTCCATGCTGTATTTAGATTACCTCCGTGGTACCCAATGCCCATTTTGGGTTTCAGAGTTTCATCCAGGATGCCAGAGTCCATGTAGTTTTCAGGATCTCCTCAGCTCCTTTTGCCCATGACAGCTTCTTGGGTTTATGGTATCTTTTATGACCTTTCTGATTGAGCAGTATGTGACAGGCGCTCTGTGGGACACTCCTCGATCAGGGTGTCTGTGTGTTTTATGACTTGATTAAACTGGAGTTTGGGGGCTTGTGGAAAAAGACCACAAGGACTGAGCACCACCCTCGACACATGCTCAGATGGTGTTTACTGTCAGCAATATTTATTACTACTCCTGACTTCAATCATTGGAGTGCGGTAGTTTTTCTGGCCTTTCTATTGTCATGTTCTCCTTCCTTCTCCTTTCAGACGTTTCCTAATCTAGAGCAACACCAAAATTACAGTGTAAGATACAGGACTTTCAGAGACTGTCTTGAACTATGGAATTTGTCATATTCTTTACCAGAGGCAAGTCTTCCATTTTTAATATCAACAAACAACACTAATTAAAGAGCACTTTTTCATTGTTATTTTGATGAACTATTCAAATGCTTTTGTGAGAATACACAGCAGTTATTTAATAAACATTAATTTATTTG
>NW_004524715.1:4348938-4353120 GCF_000260255.1 Octodon degus
TCTAGGTATTCATAATGATAATATTGATCATAGGGAATGTGTAACTGTGTATAAATACATTGATTATCTTTTAAAATTTATTCTATTTATTTTTAATTTTTAATTTTTCAAAGAGAGCACAAAATAGTATTAAAACACAAGAAAATACAAATGATATGGAATTTCACTAAAGAAAATAATATGAATTTGATATTATTTGATGTAGTGCATAGTGTTGCCTTCAGATTAGTTGTTAAGATTACCGGGTATGTGCATGCAAAATTGGAAGAAGAAAGAAAGCAAGAAAAAAAAAATGTTATGTGAAATTAAGAAGAGAGAAAGAGGAAAAAAAGAATTGAAAAAAGAAGACAAAAAATATTAAGCCTTAACTGCTCCTTTCCATAAACCATCAGAAAGCCACAGTACAATTATCCAAACCATCCTGCTTGATTGTAGCCGTGTCTCTTTCCCCCACCCCCTCTCCTGTGCTTCTCAGCTCAGTCATTCCTTCCTTTTGAACCAGTTTGTTCCCTTTTCACAGTATCTGTTGTGCCCTTCAGATTTTATCTTCTCTTCCAGGTTCTCACACTAAGGAGACAATAAAATATTTGCGTATGTGGGTGGATTTACTTCACTTAAGAGTATCATCTCTAGTTGTATCCATTTACTTATTTTTTTTTTTTTTTTTTCTCGGAACCAGGGATTGAACTCAGGTCCTTGATCTTGCCAGGCAAGTGCTTATTCCACTGAGCTATCTCCCCGGCCCCTCCATTTACTTATAAAAGCTTCAAATTTATCCTTTTTATAGCTTAATAACTCTGCATTGTGTAAAAATACCCTATATTTTAATTTTTCCCCTTCCCCTACTCCCCCTCCAACCCCTTTGCCCCATGTTATTTACAAAATCTTTGTTTCCATTTTTCCTTCTTTTTGATATTCTATTTTTCTTTTCCCTTCCTGCCCTTCCCTTACTTCTCCCTATAAACACTCTCAAGAAAAAAAGATATTAGCACTCTGAACATATGAGTTCCATTTTTGTCTTTAGATCCTGTAGTCTGAAGAAGCTGGACACTTTGTACTCAAATCAAGACTGTATCTTTTCAGACTGTCAGAATGAAAACAACTTTAGGTTAAAGAAAAACCTGGAATCTGAGTTTGGTGGTACATGCCTGCAATCTCAGCATTCTGGTAGGTGAAGCAGGAGCACTGAAAGTTGAAGGTCAGACTGGGCAAATGTGATTTAGAGAGACATTATATCTACATTAAAATAAATTAAATAAATACATAATTTTCTTAAAAGGAGGTGCAGATACAGCTCAGTGCAAAGCCTTATGTTCCAAGAAAGAAAGAAAAGCAGAAAGGAGGGAAAAGAAAAGGAAATGAAAATGAAAGAAGAAAAGAAGAGCTTAGAATTTAAACATGGCTAACAATATTGAGAGGCAATACAGCATAAAATTTAAGAACATGGGTTTTAGAGACAGGACACCTAGATTTTTAGTCACATCTCTTCATTATCCTGGTGCTTCCCCAGTCTTGACCAACTCTCTTTGCTCTTTCAAATTCTGGACTCTACCGGCATTCAGTGCAGATAACTGTAGGAATACTTAACATAGTTACATGTTGAAGACTAAAAATGATACTATAGGGGAGAGATAGCTCAGTGGTATAAGTACCTGCCTAACAAGTGCAACAACCCGAGTTTGATCCATAGTACTGAGAAAAAAAAAAAAGATAATATAAAGACACTAACACTATGCTTTCACTAGTATAAATGTTTGAAAACAATTATTATGGTAGTTCCCAAGGCTACAAAGGAAAATATCTTTTTCTTGCAAGAATAAAAATTCTTATTTTACTTCCTAGTATAATCTACTATTATTCTTTTTTTTTTTTTTCTTGGTGGTCCCGGGCATTGAACTTGGGACCTTGTGCTTGCTAGGCGAGCGCTTATTCTACTGAACTATCTCACCAGCCCTATCATCTACTATTAGTTACATGGAATGAACACTTATTTTGTTCATCTCTCTTTGCATCCTTGAAATTTAGTGATATGACTGGGAGCTCCTCTCTGAGCAGCGGCTCGCCAGCTAAACGTTGCCGATCCTGCTCTCTTCTCCATCCACTGTTGGATTCCACGTTCTTCTCACCTTGAACAAACAATCAAACAAAATGAGCAAAAAGCGGTGGCAAAGTTTATTCAAGAAAGCAAAAACGAAGAGTGGGAGAGACACGGGCTCTGTGGAGAGAGCTCAAGTTGAGAATGTAGGAAAAAAGAAAAAGGTAAGAGCAAAGATAAAAGCACGCACTGCATCTGCGAGACAGCGTGGGCTATCACGGATCGGTGCTATTGCACGCTGCTGCAGCTGCCTTTCTGCTATGCTGTGTAACTCTGCAGGACACCAGCAGAACTCCTATGTGGGTGCTGAGAGGCCCGGCAAGAAGCCCTGGCCTCAGGGTGACTTCAGGCCTAAGCCAAGCTACTGAGAACCTGCTGGGTTCTGCCAGGGCGAGGAGGAGGGCTTTTTGAGCTGCCCTGCGCCACGGTCCCCGGATGTTGTAATAACGGGTCAGGCCCACTTCCCAGCCATCTTTTGACCCCCGTAATCCCCTACCTCACTGGGACATGTATACTGCCAATGACAAATGCCTATCTTGCTATAATTCTTTAAAAACAATTAAATTTTTTTCTTCCTTCCTTCTAGTTTATGATAAGAACCTAATAAGGTAACGTATAAGTTACTAGGGCCAGAAATGAAGTCATTTGTAATTTGGAATAGTAAAAATCTCAAATTAGGGATTTTACATAATTTCACTTTCTAATTATATTATAATGCTAAACATACCCATTAAATGACTATTGCTGTGAAGAAATTAAGCAAATTATCTGTTTTCCTCAATGTTTAGTTTATGCATATGTATATTCAGTACGTTTTGCTTAGTGTTGATTACCTGTTTCAAATACTAGATTTGTTACATCCAACCCAAAAATACTGTTTTATTTACTTATTTATTTTTATTATTTCGATACAGGGTTTGAACTCATAGTTCAAGCCTCCTGTCTCAGCCTCCCCAACGCTGAGATTACAGGCATGCACCACCACGCCCAGTTTCAGGTCACACAGCACTCCCGGGGATCCAGTGCCAGCACAAGATCGAACCTGGGTCCTTGCTCTTGCTGGGCAGGTGCTTACATAGTTGAGCTATCCCCCCAGATCCATCAAAAAGATTTAGACACAGTGACCAAGAGACGGAGGGGAAAGGGATATGAAAAGAATTTAGATGTGTTCTTATTAATGTATTTAGTACAGGGTCTCACTACACAGATCGGACTTGTAGTGATTCTCCTGTTTACAGCCTCCCAAGAGCTGGGATTACAGGCCCGCGCCACCAAGCCCAGTCTCAATTGCTATCTCAGCCTGCTCCCCGGAGCCAGCACAGCACATCAGGGATCAAAGACCGGCCACTGTGCTTTGCCTAAGCAATCACTTTAGTCTGCAGAGCTATCTGGCCGGCCCTAGATGTGCTCTTTATGTGTACTAATTCCCTGATGACTATAATCATTCTGTACTGCAAACACATTAATAAAATTTTTTCAAAAATCTTGGAAAAAGTCACACATGTGGAAAGACCATAATGCTGGCGAAACTCAAACGCCCCGAGTGTTACAGTGTAACTGGCTACGTTCATTCAACTCTCTCAACTGCTCCTCCAGGTGCTGAATTATTATCTCTATTCTACAGTTGAGGAAAGCACTGCGCAGAGAAGTTGGAGAGCCATTGGGAAGCTCCTAAAATAAATGGCAGGACTGGAACTTGAACCCTTGCAATTGTTTTTTTGTATTTTGTGTTCACATATAAAGCTATAATAATACTGTTTTACCTAATGTCCAAACAATAAAGTTAAAAGAAATTTTAAAAAATAACTTTGAAAGAAATTTTAGAATCAATGATTTTTTTTTCCTGCTGCTGATCTAAAAGGTGAAAATCATCAGTCTGCTTTGCCAGCCACCACTACACTCCATTTGCAGAAATTTTTATCATCATGAATAAAAGCTGAGTTTTGCTTTGCTTTGCTTTGTTTTGTTTTCAGTGCTGGGAATCAAACCAAGGACCTTTTTCTTGCTGAGTTAGTACCTTCCTACTGGGCTAAAACCCCAACATCTTAGAACTTTTCAAATCAGGAATATAGTTTTAAATTTTATTA
>NW_004524715.1:4355020-4357450 GCF_000260255.1 Octodon degus
TTTCACTTAGTATATTCATTTTAAAAAGTCAGAGACAATAGATGAAAAGCGAGATAGTTATGTCTTAGTTAAAGAAAGGGCGATGACTGTCTCAGGAAAACTCTGGGAAGTGCTTAACAAAATCTTTGATGGAGATCATAAAAACTATTTAACAGAAATTTTCAACACAAAGAGAGTTAAGTTTTTTTTTTTTCCTATTTCCTTTGTGAAAAACTACAAATTTTCTAAGAGAGCCATTCTAAAGACACCAACAAAAAATAAAGAGTAAAGGTAACAAACAATACAGTATTGAAAGGTGTAACATTAAAATCAGTGTGAGGATTGGGGAATAAGTCAAACTGATGGAGCACTAGAATATTTAATTCTGAGGGAGAAGCAGGTAGGAGCAGGCATCAGGAGCAGCTGACTGAAAGGCACTGAAGTCTGGCCTGCCGGTCAAGTAACTGGTCTTCTGTCCATATTTTGTTGCATTTAGTGTAGAAGTCTGAGTTGTGATATATTCTTCGCTTGAAGTCTAGTTTAATGGCCTTGACAGGAAATCTGTCTCTAACTTCCTAGTCTTGGGTTTTATTCTTGTGATGGTTTCCCTTATTTTTGACGCTGATTGTGCAGTTTTTGTTTTGTGTACTTCCCTGATTCCACTGCTTCCTAACGTTCCATATTTGTGGAGTTTTCACTGCCCTCTCCACTTAATGACTTTGTATATCTGATTTCTTGCCTTCTCCGTCTCTGATTAACCCCACTATGGTGGACCATATAAAGAGGCAGTCAGTGGATAAGGAGTTAAGAGACAATTGGATGTGTTTCACAATTAGAAGGTGCTAGCACTTTTCCCCTGAAAATCCAAAAGCTATGTAGTCCTCCTTTTGTTAGGTTTTTTGTTTCTGGAGTGGAGGATTCCCTGACTCCATCCTTATCATTAAAGAGAGAAAGAAAAGTTAATGCTCTTTGCAAAGCGCGCAGCTCTCCTGCAAAATACAGAGCCTTGTTCATTAAGTCGGTAACTATTTGCTCAATGAGCAAGGCATTGTGAACACAATGAAAAATCTAAAGTAAGGTGGAGTTCAAACCTGAGGTGCTGAAGCTTACCCAGCCCTGACCACCTGTCCTAGAGGTCAGCTGTGACTCTCAGCTGTGCTGGAGGACTCTGCTAAGATTTGCATAAACTCAGATAACAGCATCTGAAGGGCCAGCCAAATAGTTCAGCGGATTAAAGCACCTGCAAGCAAGCGCAGGCATCAGGGGTTCAATCCCTGTGCCTGCAATTCCAGCCCTGGCCCTAGGGCATACTGAGATGGCAATTGAGACTGGACATGGTGACGCGTCTGTAATCCCAGCTCTTGGGAGGCTGTAAACAGGTGGATCACTACGAGTCCAATCGAGTAATGAGACCCTGAACACCCTGAAGATCATCCCCCACAAAAAAAACCAAACAAAACAAAGAAACAAACAAACAGCATCTAAATGTCTTTAGTGTGACATTTATTTAGTCTGTGTCCTCTTAGGGGACAGACTGTAGGATTAAAGGGGGGAAAGAAAAAAACTGCTCTAACTTTCAACTTTATATTTTAAAAACATTTCACAGTGCTAAAAAAAAATGCTGTCATTGGATTAAACAAGATTAAAAGGGTTCTGTTGACCTACACAGATTTAGTTTTAAGAAAAAAAACAAAAGGCAGAATTATATTCTTACAATAACACTGAAGTGAAATAGCTTACCAAAGGAGGTGTAATATGATGACGTAAAGAAAGCCTTGCTATGTGACAGGCCTGGCTATGTGTATCTCGATTTGCCATTATCCTAACACTTGTCAGTCCAGACAATGATTGCTTTATATGAGGACAGTGTCTGAGATGTATAATATAGTGTATTTAAAAAGCCATACTAAAATTTTTACTCCGTGAATTTTACTATTTGAACTGTTTAATGAAACAGCTGAATTCTTTCCTCAGATACTTATCTCTACATTCCTTTTGTTTATTATATGAATCTTCCTTCCATGACAAATGTGGCCATTTCTGAACTAATGTATTTATTTCAAAAAGCAAATGCATCTTGAGATTCTCAATGGGACTGTCTCCAACATTCTTATCTATTAAGGTAGTGGTCATGGATCTTAGAGGAAACTTTTTATGGAGGATCCTCTCATTTATTTGAGATTACTTATTTTTTTATAGTAGACATGAGGGCATAATGCTTATTTATCTAGCATTTTCAAAGTATCTTTTTTTTTTTTTTTTTTTTGGAAGAACCGGGGATTGAACTCAGGTAGAGCCTTGCACTTGCCAGGGAAGCACTTATTCCCCTGAGCCATCTCCCTGGCCGTAGCCATTTCAAAAACACATGTAATGTTTCCATGTTGGCTGTGTCACTTTATGGAAACTCATATATTCATTCTGTCATTACACTTAATTTTATTTTTTTATTTA
>NW_004524715.1:4357725-4363962 GCF_000260255.1 Octodon degus
ATATCTCTGGGATGAAATTCCTTGACTTATTTGTTTGCTTGTAGGGCTTTAAGTTAATGCAATGATTTTATGATATGAAGTCTTTGAACAATTTTATTGACAAGATTCCACACTACATTCAAATTCTATTATTTAAAACTATTTTGCATTTGTTTAATTCAAAATTGAATTTATTTTGACTTTGTTTAATTCAAAATTGTCCTAAATTCTTGAGATACATTTTTCATGATGACAAATTTCAAAGCAAATTATTTTGCCCATTTCTGTAGCCGCTTAGTTTCTTGTTCACTTACTGAAGAATAAGGGATGACAAGTTTCCTTGGACAAGGATTTAATTAGTTTCCATATGTGATACTTTTATACCATTTGGTCCTGAAAATTTCTTTTTGTAAGAAAAAAAGGACATTTAAATTTTTAATTATTTACCTGCATCACATCTGATATTCCCCAAACAGATGGCTTTGACACTTCATTTTTTTTTTTTTGTTGCTTATTTGTGCTTCTGATTTTTTTTCACTTTGCTCTTATTCCAGAAATTCAGAAAAAAATTGTTTGCTTTGTGAGCATTTGTATTAAAAAAAAAAAAGTGAAAGATCGAGTGTAGGTCAACTGAAGGATTGTCTACAGTTGAATTCAATTACAGGCAATGAAGGAATGACTTTAAAATTGCCTTTCCAAAGGGTGAATGGATGACGTCCTTTGGCTTCTACAGGACAGTCCTTGCAGGGCTTTTTCACAGTGTGCAAACTTCTGACATTTTCTTTCTTTCTTTTTTTTTTGTGGGAGCTGAGTGGTAGAGAGCAGAGGGATTGTGTAGCTTGCTCTCTGTGTAGTTTCTGCAGCTGCTATTCACAGTCAGCTTTGACAAAGATGAATCATTTCCTACAGGCAGATGAGTCTGGTTGGAGTAATTTATTTCGGCCAGTGCAACAATTTAAATACAGGAAATAATTGCATATGGCCTATTTGTGTACTTTTCATTGATTTTTCTAAGATAATGGAACAAGAAATATAAAAACAATTTCATCAAATTGGTTCAGCCCAAGAGTTGAGCGGTTGAAGTAACGCCTGCCTGAGAGTGATGCTCCTTGGGATAGCAGCGGCTGAACAAAAGCGCTGCCTGAGTGGCACTGAGGCTCAGTGGTTAACACAGGTGAATATTTCTCATTCTTGCAGGCGAGAGTACCAGCATTGTTGTCCTTGGGAACCCAATGAAGAGACTGACCTTTAATGTCTCCTCTTCATCCTTGACCCTGATGTTTCAGTCAGTGTTCACTACAGCGACAGATGTATTACGAGTTAAAAATATCTAAGAGTTTTGAAGGTTGGCTTACAATGGTCACATGCAGAGTGAGGCGTGAAAAACTGCAAACGGGCTGTCTGTACATGCACATCCGAAGGGTGCAGACAAAGGCTGGGTGCTCCTTACAGTGTCCCGAGGTGAGCCCGAGTCTGGTGCCTGAAGCCAGGAGATGACATCCAACAGGAGATGGGTGCTCCTCTTCTGAAGAAACAGAAGCCAGGCTTTCTGCTTCTTTGCCTTCTGGTCCCACCCAGGGTAGATTTACTGTCATCAGGAAATCCCTCGAGCCGCAGCAGAGCTATGCTGATCCATTCTATTTGGGTGCTTCTTACTCAAATTGATGCAGTCAGTCAACCTACACACCTGGCTGCTCCTGCGCCTGGCAGAGAGTCATGATCCTTGAGGAGAGCCAGAAGCCAGGGCTCTCTGAGAACCCTGAGAACTCCTGCAACAGCCTTTTATACCTCGCATAGCTGGCAGTGTTTCTTTTGCTTACCTCTCCTCTCTCTTTCAATTTTGGCTTGGAATTTACCTCTTTCAGAAAATCTTTTCTCTTAAGCTCATCTACTGTAATTATTCCCCAGAGTATTTTATTTGGAATTTATAGCATTCAATTTTGTTCTTATCTCTATAGTTTTGTTTGAATGCTTCCTTTTCTACAGTGCATATAGGTCCTCTGTCCTTAACCAGTTTTTTTTTTAACATCTTTAACACCTGGCAAGTTGTTATTTGGCTTTATGCTGCATTGCACATGTGCTGTGTAATACATATACTCTGTCCAATAAGGTTGCTGGACACTTTACAACTTGTTCTCCTGCCCCCAGTCTCTCTCACTGCTCCTGAATTTGTATCTCTAGTTTCTTTCCTCCTCTTAATTTTCTTATTGGTCTTCAGTTTGACCAGAGGTGGTCATTTAGATTCATCTTGAATTTATCATTTTCATTACACTCTCTCTCTCTCTCTCTCTCTCTCTCTCTCTCTCTCTCTCTCTCTCTCTCTCTTTTTTTTTTAGAACAGGGTCTATAGAGTCTATAGGGTCTCACTACACAGATCAGACTCATAGTGATCCTCCTGTTTACAGCTTCCCAAGTGCTGGGATTACAGGCTGGCGCCACCACGCCCAGTCTCCATTGCTGTCTCAGAGTGCCTCAGGGGCAGGGCCGGCATGGCAGGCCTGGGGATCGAACTCCCGGGCTCTGAGTCTGCCAAAGCAGGTGCTTTAATCCACTGAGCTATTTGGCTGGCACTACGTTACCCTTTTATCTCTAATATCCTCTCACTTACCATAATGTCTGTTCCAAATTTTCAGTAGGCTTCTCGGTGTCTTTAATCTTATGACTTTAGAAAATGATTTACCTCCCGCTTTACAGCAAATGATATGCTTCATCTCCTTTCTCCATGCCTCTGCTTTCCTCTCCACGTCTCTGTCCCTTGCCTCTTGTCTCCTGCCTTCAGGCTACATACCACTCCCCTCCCAGCTCCCTCGGCCTTTGGGACTTTCTGCCCTTTCAGAAATCTTGACTCTTGAATTACTGCTCCTTCCCTCCTTCCCACTCTACTCCCCCTTTTAAGATCATCCTCACATACTTCTCCAACACGTGCTTTCTCAAGATGGGTTTTTGTACAAATGCGTGATTGGTGCAAAATCTAGCTATTTTCATTTACTTGTAATATCAAATCTGTGCAAGTACGAGGCGGCATTTAGTCTTTTTCTCACCATAGTGAATCACTCAATCCCTGGAGCCTGCTTTCTGTGCTCACGGCATCACGTTTGGCAGCAGGGAGGGCTCCTTCCCAGATCTCATTCTTACTTGATTTGCCTCTTGGTTCCACAAGTCATTCACTTAGCTTTGGGATTTTGGTTTCTATTTACTTGCAAGTACATTCTTATCTTTCCCTTTTTGAATGTTTCTTGAAGCTCATTTTTTCTCTTACTTACATTTTTTTATCCCTGTGAAAAATCTTAACTAATTTGGTGGTTTCGTAGTCAAGTTCTCTCTCAGTCATCTTAAAATTATGTCTTTTAGTCTGACATATTTCCCACAAGAGTTTCTTTCCAAAATTTCAAATAAATATTTGATCAGTCTCAAGTGCCTTATTAATACAGAATTTAAATTCATCATGCCATCATCCAAATGTTTTTACATTACTTTTCAAACAGATCTTTACATACATTTATATTAATTTCAATCCCATTATTTCAGATACTTAGTTAATCACATGCGTCTGATTCTTCTAGTCACGTCTAGGACCTGCAGAGAATGTAACATGTTGCGCATCATTTCTCGTCTGATGGCTGCTGTACCTGCTAAGGCACCATGTCTATTCACGTCTCTCAGTTCTTGCTGTTGTCTACTAACAATTCCCAGGACTCCAACTTCTATTCCCATGATCCCTTTCACTCAAAGGGTTGGTCTCTTAATTTTTTTTATATTGATGAAGATAACAATAGCTACCATAATAAATAAATCCAAATTTCAGTGGATAGCATGATAATATTTTAATCAAAGCTCATGTAAGAGTCTGAGATGTAGGCAAGGTTGGACACAATTGAGTTCCATGTAGCTATTTAGAACTTTAGATTGATGCTATCCCAGATAGCCAAGTACAGCGCTGCTGCCCTTGCCCTAGGACTCTGCATCTGGCTGATGAGATAGGCTGCCATGAAATGGTGTTGGGAGGTTGCTATGCACAGAGGCAGGAAATGAAGACGGTGCCTTCTGCTCCTATTTCTTTCTGCTTCTGCTGAGAAGGGGGCCATGCTTATCTGGCCGCACATCACAGAAGCACCATATGTGGCTCTTTAGCTTGTCCTTGGTGAGAACGCTACAGCATCGAAGAGAAAACCACAACGACAAGTGTGTCAGTAGTGCAGTTACCTGGTCCTGCAATTTGCCGTGCAGGATTTTTTTCTTGATAATGTCTTTCTTTCTTTCTTTCTGTCTGTCTGTCTGTCTTTCTTTCTTTTTTTTTTTTTTTTTTTTTTTTTTTTTTTTTTTGGAAAGATCTACAGGGTGTTCAGGGTCTCGCTACTAGATTGGACTCATAGTGACCCGCCAGTTTACAGCCTCTCAAGAACTGGGATTATAGGTGTGTGCCACCACACCCAGCCTCAGTTGCCCTCTCTGTGCATCCTGGGGCAGGGCTGGCATGGCAGGCCCAGGGATCAAAGCCCTTGGCCCTTGCTAGCAGTCGCTTTAATCGGTTGAGCTATTTGGCTGGCATTTGATAATTTATTTAACAGATACAAATGTCTCTCACTTCTTTCATGAGCTATTTAGGACTCAGAAATGATGAATTGCACACAGAATATCTGACACACTTGTGTGTAGTTCTGTATCATGCAAAAAACTGACCCAGAGTTCTGAACTCCAAATTCTGTCTTCCCTCTAAAGTAAGGATGCCCCGAAGTGGCAAGGATGCTGCTTTTAAGCGGCTTTTGATTTTAATGTCTTAAAAAAAAAAAAAAAAAAAAAGTATGACAAGTCAGAATTCACCACAGAATATTTGTCTTTTCTTGGAAATATTTTATTGATGTTGTTAATAGGTTGGTTTTATGTAAGCTACTCTTTCATACCTACAAGCAACCCCAAAAGAGGATCTTGACTGAGCACAGTAGAATTGCATGACTTGAAATATAGTTTAGAATTTTACTCTGAGTTCTGGACAAAAATAGGGAAAACTGAGAAGCCTTAAGGGGGCTAATGAAATAGTCCAGGTGAGAGATGAGCCACAGGAAAACATTGGTAGCTCCCTGAGCAGTCTATATGAGAGATGAGGACCTGAAATGAAGCGTCCTAGCAAATGTTCCTTGAAGCTCACCTTACTGTGGACTCAATTTAACTTCTTTCTGACTATAAGTCAGAATAATGAACCTCACGTTGACCTTTAGTCACCCTCTCAGTAGATATAAGGGTTTGATTAAATTTCCCCTACTATACAGTTTCATTTCAATAAATGATTGCACAGGTTTTTCCTTTAAAGAACAAATGGTATAAATGAATGCGATCAGATATCAACAAAGATTTGTTTCTCATCCAAAACTATTTTCTTACTTGTTCAAGAAAATCTCTGACTGATTTATCCATAATAATACAAAGATTATTTAAGTATCAACCTAAGACAGACATGTTTGTTTATTCAACATTTTTTTAAAATAGCAAATAATATTGATTAAATTATAATTGATGATGGTCATAGTTTAAATCATGCATAATTGTAACACTATGGATAATAATCAGGGTTTCATTCAATGTTTTAACAATCTCAAAAAGAGTATTGCACTGAAGATGAAGATGTTGCTTTAAAGTAGGTGTGCTGTTGATAAAGCTTAGCTGTCTATCATGCTAACAATATTAAAATGGACTGATATTCTGCCTGTTAGATAAGGTATCTGTGATGCCTAAGTATGGTAATCATGGAAAACGTGTAAGATCATGCCTGGCCTAAATGGGCAATTTTAGTTTCTGTCTTCAGTGAGGTGTTATCTTTATTTTTGGAGGCAATATTTAAATGATCGCTAACAGAATATCTATTATGTCTATGCATTATCTTTTTTAAAAAATAAATATTATCTGTATACTTATTATGGATAGTCTAAGATGATTTGAAAAAAAATGTTGACTTCCCTTAAGCAAATAATAGTAGTAATCAGGATTATTATTAATTATTAATATTACCATTAGTAATATTATTACAGTTAGTAATAGTAATAATTACATAACTTCAATTGATACAATTTTCTAATCCAAAACATTGCTGAACTTCACGTATACATAGTTAACAGAGCCTCTTTGTATTTTTTGAATGTTTAACACACTGTGTCAAGTAATTGGATGTTTCATAATCTAAATCACTTCCAGTTGGACTGTCGGGTTGCCAAAGTATATCGCACATACATAAGTTATTTTGATTGATTTGTTTTAACATCAACA
>NW_004524715.1:4365035-4369792 GCF_000260255.1 Octodon degus
ATTATGGAAAATAATTTAATGTGAAGAAAATGCTGTCTTTTTTTGTATTTTGTGCAGGGTCTTACTATGCAACTCACACTCAGTGATACTCCTGTTTTCAAGCCTCCCAGCACTGGGATTATAGGCATGTGCCACCATGCCTGGACTCAAAAATACTGACTTTTTAAAGCAAATAAAGTAGTGATAACCCCACACAGATGCCAGTGCAAAGGAATATTGGAGGCATGATTTTCAAATTCCAGTAGCCAGAGCCTAAAGTCAGAGGAATATGAATTGTGTCGGTCCAGCAGATTCAAGGTGTTCACTCTATGCAAGTGTGCGAGTTAGCAGTCTGCTCCCTGGGTAGCAGAGTCTAGGAGAGAGAGAGCTGCAGAATTGCTTTGGGCACACTCTCAGATCAACCTTCTGAGAGAACTGGGTCAGGGGAAGAACTGTTGAGCCAGTTGTCACGAAGACTTCCACTCCTCCTATAAGGCCCTCTGGGGATGAGGTCGCTGCTCAGAGTGGCCTGAATCTGGGCCACGGAGTCAACTTTTACACCATGTGTCACAGAGTAGAACTTGTCAGAAAGCACTCGGCCATTAGCTGTCCCAGCAGCTGAGAATAAATGAATACATCCATCTTGAAAGGGTGATACAGTGATCAGAATGCCATTCCACAGTGAAGTTTGGCAGACTGTAGAGATTTTGGGTCATCTTTTCTCTGAGAGGAGTCTCAGCACTGTAGGGTGAGAAGCAATTTCCATTAAAGAGTTGCTTCGTCACTGTGTCATACATTTAATGACTCATTCTGTTGTCAAATTTTTTTTTAATATTGTAACTTTTTTGTAAGAAATATTTCATTTGGAAATTTTTACTAGTACAGTGGTTTGGCATATTTTTCCTTTGATGTATTTAATTCTCCATGCTTTAGAGATAAATATTAATAGTGATCTGATAGAAGTTGTATTCATTTCTGAATTTTTTTTTTGCTAGATGAGTGCATGGCTCTGTTCCTTCAAGTTCATTCATGTCCTGAATCTAACAGGAATTAATTTGCTGCCTAGATGCCTAAGATGAAATCACTAATGACTTCTTATGAATCAAAATATTATGTTAACCCAGCATGAACCCTCCCTGCAGCCTTCCAAAGTATCTTTATGCAGTGAATTATACCATTTTAGCACCATGTCTTCTTCTGAGCTTATAATGTACTGACGTGAGCTGGTCCATTGTACTCCACTATTTATTGGCCAGTGTAATTTTGGTAGCTGAACACAGCAGGAAGGAATCAATTACTCTCGTAGGATGATTCCACAACTTGTGGTAAGAAATAATTATGAAACTCTTGCGATTGTCTTTGGCCTGTCTCTGTCAGACCGCTGTCTGTTCCTTACTGGCAGGACACTCTGAAAAATATGTGGCAGACTCATATCTGGGACAGACTAAGGAAGGCATGGGATCCATCTTGTGGTCAGATGTATCAACTGATTTCCTAGAGCCCAGAATAAAGAACTGTCACTGTTGTTCATCAGGAGAGAAAGCTTTCTGTGTCTGTCTGGGCTACTCCTATAACAGTATCTCCTAGGTGCACGACAGATGTTTTTGTCAAGTGTCCATTACAACCCAGTCACTTATATGTTTATTAATTTTTTACTCATTTATTTGTACCAGAGATTGAACTCACAACCTCCCGCTTGCCATGCAACCACTGTGCCACTGAGCTGTATCCCTAGCCATAAATATTAGTTGCTGTATCAGTCCACTGAAATAAGAATTAATGCCATTAGTTTTCAATACATTGTGTTACACAGAAAGCGCAGACCTAGAATTGAATGACAGCAATCTGTTTGAAAGGCTTCATTCAAAGGTTCTCTGTGCAGGCTGTGAAGAAGAAAATGATTTGAAGCCTAAAGGAAATGACAGATGGCTCACCACATGCCTGAGAATTCTGGTTCAGTGGTTCTGGGATAAGATCTCACAAATATATTCTTTAAAAGCTACACAGGAGTATGTGACACAAGCGAAAGCTGAGAGCTGTTGCCTATGGTCATTCAACCTTATTTATGCATTTTTCTTTCAAAGAGAAAGTTTCTATGATGCTTACTATTGCGAGTTCCATCAGACATCAACTCTGTACCTGTAGGTTCTGTACTAAGAAAGTCTAGTGAAAACACTTCCAGCTCCTATTTATTTTAGCACCATGAATTTCTGCTCTGCTTATAAACTTCTAAAAATATTTTATAAGCAATTAAGTGTGTATGTGTTAACATTATGGATAAATAGGGCTTATTGGTAACAGGGAAATTGTCATGTTAATGATGAAACTAAGTCAAATATTTAAATAGAAATCATATTTCTCTACAGAATTTTTCCCAGTTGTAAATACTTTTGTCATTCTTCACTCATATCTGCTAACAAAATTTTACTTAAATTTACACAAATGACTACTTACAATTTTTTTTTTTAGCATGCAAACAGAGCCAGGCCTACATTGATATGGTTCTGTGAGTGGAGATTTTTGGCCTTGAGTCGTGAGTGAAAACAAACAAACAAACGAACAAGCCCCGACACAATGGATTGCTGCTAATCTAGATATGTTAAATTGTGTTAAATTAAGTAACTACTATTCGGTAGATATTACAATAGAAATATTTTTTTCATTTTGTTTTTAAAACAGTGTAAGTTTTGGAAAAGTAGCCTTGCTTTTCAGTATGCAAATAAAACAGCAGTCATAAGGCCAGTTGCTGAAGCCACATGGCACATAAACTGGAATCAAATTAAAGGTAGCACAGTCTCACCTCCCTGTTCTTTCCTTTCACCCTTTATTTGATGGCTACAATTTTTCTGCTGTGTATTGTAGGAAAACTCACTTCCTTATTACTTCTGTAAGTAAAATTTATTTAGCAACTAGCAGAACAGAGAAACAATTATAAAACTGTATTATGAAATAGGCAATCTTGGGGTTATGGTCTTAATAAAGTAGATCTATACAATAAAAACATATAACCACGGTAGTGCAGTCCGAGTGTCTCGGGTGAAAGTGTTCCTACTAAGAGATGGCCTCTATTACTTCCATTCATCTCCATCATCTGAACAATGGGAAAAGAGTGGAAACCTATACCTGAGTTTTGCTGACAAATATTGAATGCAAAAATGCCCATTAAAAAGCACTTAGCAACAATATGCAATGTATTCATTATTGTAACCGTCCTACTAACTTGTTCTGGAACTGTCTCATTGCTATCTGTTCCTCAATAAAATTAAAAAAAAAATTACTCCAGAAAGAAAAATAAATAAATGAATAAAAAATACAAAGCACTTAGCATTGTGCTTCTCTCAGAGCAGGTGCTTCGTGGAGGCAGTTATTGTTATTAATGTTTACTGGTTTAGATTACCAGTTTATATTGGTTTATATTAAATACATTATATTTATATAGGTGATCAATAAAATATAGCTAACCAATAAATTATTATTGATTAACTATAAGAATTAACTTATTGGTCAATAATTAATTAACTTACTGGTTAATCAGGCCATGCTATCCCTGCCTGCCTCTGTATGTTAGCTTCAGGATAAATGTTGTATGTTCTAAAAACAAAAGGTTTGTTTAAATAGATCAAACTGACATTAAGAAAACATAAAAGCGTATATATATATATATATATATATATATGTCTACAGGGTGTTCAGGGTCTTATTACTAGATTGGGCTCATAGTGATCCACCTGTTTACAGCTTCCCAAGAGCTGGAATTATAGGCGTGCGCCACCATACCCAGTCTTAATTGCCATCTCAGCAGGCCCTGGGGGTGGGGCCGGCAAGGTAGGCACAGAGATCAAACCCCCAGCCCCTGCACCTGCTTGCAGGCACTTTAATCTCTGATCCATTTGGCCTGCCCTTAAACTGTTATATTATAATGTAAATTTACATGAAAAATTTCAATACCATATCCTCAGATGTAGGGAATTTAATGATGTATTCTGAATAAAATGATATGATACTTGAGAAAAACTATGCTTTAGAGATTGTTGGAGGCATGAGGGATAAATTCTATGGGTAAATTTATATGGAAGGGTTTTACTGACAGATTAATGGCCCCTCTGCTAAACTGAGGAGTCTTGGAAACAGGCAGAGCTGAATGCATCTTGGAAAAATGTAGGGCAATATGAGAGAAATGTCCTGGTAACACCACATGGTTAGATCATTCCTCCCAATTTCAAATGAAGACCTGGCATACTTGTAGACACCTTCAATGCCAGACCTTGGGGTGAAGCAGGAGGATTGCTGAAAGTTCCAGGGCAATTTAGTGAGTTCAAGGACAGCCTGGATTACCCAGAGAGACCTTGTCTCAACAAACAAAAAAGCAAACACAACAGAAGAAAGGAAAGATGTATACTAATCCCTTTTAGAAGCCAAATAATCACAGGAAACACAAACATAACAAAGCACATTTATGTATGTTTGTATCATGGTTGGAAACACAGTGAGTTCTATTCAGCAAACTGAAGCAATTAATGAGGTTCAATATCAATAGTCATTTTTGAGAAAATAATGTAGAGTATGAAAAGTCAGAAGAATTCTTGACAGATTTTCATTTATGCACTGACATTTGTAAAAACAAAACAAACAAACAAAAACCCAATTCATTTTAGAAGTAAAAGGTTATAGCAAAAACAGATTCAGCTGGGGCTGGAGAGATGGCTCAGTGGTCTAAAGCACCTACTTAGAACAAGCTTAGCAAAAGCATCAGGGACCGCGGTTCAATCCCCCAGCAC
>NW_004524715.1:4369912-4374259 GCF_000260255.1 Octodon degus
TAAAATCTTGCATTTCATGTTATGGGTTTATATTTTCTCCCATTGTGGCAGATTTCTTCCTAATGGCAAAATCCAAGTAGGAAGAGGGGCCCAGACAGATGTACTTCCCATATTTTAAGCCAAAGAAATGTGGAGTAGAAAAACTGTATATGAAAATCTGGCTCCAAACAAAAACAAATGAATGAAATAACAAACATTACATCAGAAATTAGTGCTAGAAGCAATAAAAACAATAATGGATTCCTACCACCTAAGACAGAGAATCCATTATAATTCAAAGGAACATCTTCAAAAAGGGAAGACAACAGATAGGAGTGATAAAGATCGTAGCATATTGAAGCCACCCCATGAATTCATATCAAGAATCTATTATTTAATAGGTACGGGAACCCACTTTTGTCTATTTTCCTATCTGTCAAGTGGAGAGCAGAACTTCTGACTATATGAGATCTTAAGTTAATTAATGTGTACAAACTGCTTCTTACAAGATTTTGTGAAATTATTAGGAGAATTATTTATGAGAGGAGTAAAATGAATCAAAGGAAAATAGGTAATGTAACAGAAGAGAAAAATTAAAGACATGGGAAAAGATGAAATTAGACAACCTCAAAATATGGCATCAGCAGTGATAAATGTCCAAGTGATAAACATGTTGGATTGAATCATATGAAAATAAGGTGTATGGCCAGCCAAATAGCTCAGCAGATTAAAGTGCCTACAAGCAGGGGCAGGGGCCAGGGGTTTGATCCCCAGGCCTGCCCAGCCAGCCCTGCCCCCAGGGTGCACTGAGATGGCAATTGAGACTGGGCATGGTGGTGCACGCCTGTAATCCCAGCTCTTGGGAGACTGTAAACAGGGGGATCACTACAAGTCCGATCTAGTAGTGAGACCCTGAATATCCTGTAGACCTTTCCCTAAAATATAAAAAAGAAGAAAGAAAGAAAGAAAGAAAGAAAGAAAGAAAGAAAGAAAGAAAGAAAGACAGACAGACAGACAGTGAGGTTTATCGATCATAAAGCATAAATTGTTATAGCTCCAATTGATATCCCATTGATATCAGTAATTTTTGTGTAAGTCAGCACAAGATGAATGAATTTTATAAAATCATCTTTTAAAGAATTAAAACCTATTTTAGATATTCAGCAAAAATGTCTGAAGAATGTACCTTTTGTTTTTAGTAAACCTTGAAAATATTTGGAATTCCAAGTCATAAGATGGGATAATTGTAGTTACTACTGCTTCTTTGTTAGTGGTATTACTCCCATAATGTTGTTGTAATTCACAGGAAGTAATTTTTTGCTACTTCATTTTGATATCAACAAATAAACAATCTTATTTTTAATTTCTCCTTAATACTAACCCAAAGGCCAGGATGGAAGTACTTATTATCCTTTTGATGAAGTTAGATCACAGAAAATACTTTCTAAAGGGAATAAATATTAAACACTTACAGCAATTTATTTAATGAGACTCCACTGAAGATGTTTGTAATTAGATTATATAAAATTGAAAAATACTTAAAGCCTCTTCTTGATTTAGATTATGTAATTGTATTTGTCAACTGACTCTGAGATGTGTCTAATCATATCTCTGCTTTTTAGTGAATAATCATTTTGATGACTGTAATTCTATTAGAATACAAGAGGTATTAAGATACCATTAATATGGCATAACACATTGAAAGGATTATATTAATAATGTTCTTAGTGATTTTGAAATGAAAACCCACTTAAATGAATTTATTATTTATTTTATCCAGGATATTATTTGTAAATAGTATTTTCAAAGGATTAAGCAAATCTATTTTACCTCATAATTAGTTTCAGAGTTTCAATTCATGAGAACGTCTTCCAGAGAAAACTTCTTCTCAATGTATTGAACAGAAATCTGTTGCAATGCTTAAGAATCATTTTCACTCTGTGTAAGAGAAGCTCTTTAAGGCAGTAATTGACTTTCTGTGTTTTTAGATAAGAATAACTGATGGGAAATAAGATTTTCATTTATGTGGTATTATCATTTGGAAAACAGAGATGTGAGAAACTCCCCTTGGCCTAATGCAGACACAAGATGCAGAGGAGACAGCAGCCCTTTCTGCAGAAGGCACCGGCGTTGGAGCATTTTCACTGTGCGGGTCCACACTAAGACCCAGTCTCCACTTGGTTCTCCCAGCCACGTGCATTGCTCAGGGCTCAAAAGTGGTCTGGTAAGGAAGAAGGCAGGATTTCTAGTGCTGCCTCCTCTGACACCTGCGGTTATCCACACACAGAGCACTTTCATCTGCATAGGAGTCCGTTATCTTTCGGGGACATGTAGCACTTTTCAGAGATTTGAGTTACGTTCTTTTCAGTTTCACATTCTATCTTGAGAACTGCTTTCACTAAATCCTGGACACATGCTTTTGGTGGCTTGTCCCACCACTCCAGTATTCACAACTGAAGTATTTATAAGATCATTCTGTTCCAGCAATTCAAATGACATCAAATGGGTATTTAGTACTTTTACAGTTGAAACAAAGTCATTGAGAGAAAAGTAAAAATTAAAGGAAGAAATGAGCAGGACTATGGCAAGTAAGGGAAGGATGAAAAATCAAACACATATGAGCAATAAAATAGAGAATGAAGACATTCAATAGATTAAATGAATCTCAGGTGGGTGAATCAGGAAAATAAAGAAATGCGTATTGATGGCTTTAGGCTTTCCAGTAAAGAGTGAGACAATGGCACATACTGCTAGCAAGATGGAAGTTTATTTGGAAATTAATAGTGTATGTATTTCTCACCACAGCATTGGAAAATGACACTTAACATTAATTAGTTGAGTTCTATTCCTTATAGGGTAACTTTCTGACTCTATAAATGTGAATTATGAAATTAAAGCAATGGAAAAGGTAAATGCCTTCATATTGGATGGTTCTTTCTGACCATTTATTTACATTTTACTCTGAAGTAAGTTGATCTAGTTCAAATGAAGGTGCTTCAAAATGAGTAGCTATATAGCAAGTTTTTGATGAAAGAACAGGAAGAGAAGGTAAGTTTTCCTCCCCGCAATCCCCCATCTCTCTTTTCTCTTCTTTTCTTTCTGGAGTTGCAAATTGATCAAATTTAAGAATGAGGATGGCCTGGATCCACAGATACTTCATCAGCTTTGGAAAATTATGAGGCAAGGGTTTCTTTTCCTACCACCTCCCTGCATTTGTTATTGGTTGCTTTCTTGTTGGTGGTCATTCTTTTTGTAGTCAAACAGAGTTTTAATGTTGTCTTAATTTGCATCTCATATGGCCAGTGATGCTGAACATTTTAAAATCTATTATTGTCCATTTATATTTCTTCATCTGAGAAATGTTTATTCACTTCAGATGCCTTTATTAAATTGGGTGAATAAATTTAGGAAGTGTAATTTTTTGAATTCTTTATGTATGCTAAATATTAGTTCTCTATCTGAGGAGTAGTTGTCAAATTGTTGGTGGGGCTCAAAACTGACACAATCCAGTGGAAATCAATACATAGGTTCCTCAAAAAGCTAAAACCAGAAATTCCATTTAGCTCAGCTATCCCCTTTCTTCTCAGAAGAATTAAGGACATCACATCACAGGGATGTGCACATAACTATGTGTATAGCAGTGAGATTAATGTTAGCTAAACCTTGGAAACAAACTAATGTTCATCAACAGATGAATAGATGAAGCAGCTATGTTATTTACACATAATAGAGTACTACTTGCCCATAAAGAAAAATAAAGTTGAGTCAGTTGTAGAAAAATGGATGCAGGGCTGGTGAGATAGCTCAGCAGAGTAAGCGCCTGCTCAGGCAAGCTCAGGTACCGGGTTTTGATCCATGACACCACATGCCACCCTAGGCACACTGAGCCGGCCACCAAGTCAGGGTGTGGCAGTGCACACCTGTGATCCCAGCACTAGAGAGGCCGAAAACAGGAAGTTCACTCTAAGTGTGAGCTGCACAGTGAGACCCTGTACCAGGTACATAATTTTTTTTTTTTTTTAACAAAAGGAAGTTTTTCAGATATCCAAAATATCTCACCATGGGTAGCCTTGGGATGGATTTCAGAAAAGAAGCCTTGTTAAAGGTACTGGAGGTTCCTTTTTCTTTTTCATGCTAGTTGTACAACCTAAGGCCTCCTACGTGTTAGGCATGTGCTTTTCCATTGACCTTCATTCACAGTTCTTTGCATTCTTTCTTAATAGCTACATCTAAATATGCATACGTTTTATACTTCAAGATACGTGTGTGTGTGTGTGTGTGTGTGTGTGTGAGAGAGAGAGAGAGAGAGAGAGAGAGAGAGAGAGAGAGAGAGAGAGAGAGAGAATCTTATAGATTTGGTGCTCTCAA
>NW_004524715.1:4374359-4384173 GCF_000260255.1 Octodon degus
GAGAGAGAGAGAGAGAGAGAGAGAGAGAGAGAGAGAGAGAGAGAGAGAGAATCTTATAGATTTGGTGCTCTCAATTCAAAAGAATGGGAAGATTTTTTAAATATTATAAATACTATCTTTCATTTTGCTCTTTATTTACATGAAATAGGGAAATAGACCCTTTGCAAATTGTATGGAGGAGAGGGGGAGAGAAAAGGAAGGACAGGGGAATTGAGGACCTAAGATGTGCTTTGTTTTGTATACATACCATTTGCCAATAATGATTGCTATCATTGTGTACATCAAACATATACACATAAGCATGAAAAACTACAGACACTATGAATATTCATATAGGTTAGGGCTATATAGTTAGGAGAGGCCAGGACATTGACCTTTTAAATATACTCTCCATGCATTTGATACATGTGGCTGGAATTGAGAATCAGTAATCCAGAGATGGATAACCCTTTTCAATTTCTATGTCAATTCAATTTCTACATCAGATCTACAAGTCCTGAATTAAAATTTTCAGAGTTTAGTTTGAAAATAAAAATGTATGTTTGATGTTCATTTTTGAAAGAGGTCTCTGAGATTTATTTGTCAGATTAATAGTGATTTTTTTTGGAATGCTGCTCTTTAGATGTTATATGTTTTAAAATCAGGAAATTGAGCTTGTGACATTGCCGAGCCTACCAGTGACATGGGGCCTTTGAGTTAAGAAGGTATGAGCTCAGTCTATATTTTAGGAGTACCCATCAATTGTACCTAAGCAAGCAGTGACTCAGACTTGCAGCTAGCAAAGCAGTTATGGACTGAAGGCCTCATATGGTGGCCAAGCCTGGCCCAGATGATCTTGTGAAACCACAGAGTGAGTTGAGAAAACAGCACTTTGAGAGGTGACCGTACGTGGCATCTTGAACAGAATACTGCATTTACAGTCCCATAGAAAGGTTATTCTCCAGCCAGGAGCCACACACAGAGGCAGGCTACCCATATCCTGACAAGGAAGTACATGTGCAGAATTTCATCTGGATAGAAAAACCTGAAGCTATGGAAGCCAACTGGGATATCTGATATCAGTAACAAAAGTTAGAGGAAAAGGAAACACCACAGCTTTAGGATTGTGCTGTTTAACCCAATTATGTTTCTTTTAGGCATTGTGCAAACATAAGGATGAAGCCATATTGGAAACTGGGACATTTTCAAATCATTTATCCCTCACATCTAAATCAGTTTCTCAGGGGCTGGGGAGATGGCTCAGTAGAATAAGCACTTCCCTAGCAAGCACAAGGGCCCAAGTTCAATCCTTGGTTCTGCAAAAAATAAGTAAATAAATAAATAAAATAAATTTCCTATTTAGTTTATCTAACTCTACAATAGGCTAGTTTGCATTTTATAGTTTTATATAAAAGGAATAATCTTACATAACTTTTTTAGAGGCCTATATTTTTCATTAAATGTATACATTTTGATTGTGCACCTCATTGGTTCATCTTCCACCCCTTTTTTCTTTCCTGAGTAGTATGCTAATGTAGTGATCTGCCACAACTTAAGTAGCCATTGATCTGTTCATGGATACTAGCAGTGCTTCCAGTTTTTTTTTTTTTTTGTGGAACCAGGCATTGAACTCAGACCCTTATGCTTGCCAGGGAAGCACTTATTCCATTGAGCCATCTCCCTGGCCCCCAGTTTTTAATGAAATAAAGATATTAAGAAAATTGAGTTATAATTTGGTCACCTTGAGAGTTCTTGTGTTTTCATAGACTACCTACTCAACTAAAAACATTTGGAAAAAAATAATGAAAAGCAATTCAAGAGAAGTTACATGTGTACCTTCTACATAAGCAAGACTGACATCTCATCCAGGAAAGCTGTACTCCACGAAGGCAAGCATCCACGGACCTTTTTTCTTATAGGCTCAGGATGAATATGAACCAAAATGAGATTTTATGATAAATCAAAGTTAGTGAAGCTATATTCTCTATTGTTTTCACTTTTTTCTTTTCTTTTCTTGTTTGCTTGCTTGCTTCTGGAAATCAAATTTAGGACCTTGCGCTTGGCAGGCAGACACTGTGCCACTGAGCTATCTCCCTTACCCTGATTTCTCTTTTATATATATTTCACCATTAGTTTTCTTTATTTGAAGAGAATCTTTCTGAAGAATTTTAGTGAAGATGCCCAAGCTTTGTAATTGTAAATCTTAGACAACAGTCATTTCAACATTATTTCTAATCAAATTTTTTTTAAATTTTTTTTTATTTATGGGGGGGCGGGGCTGGCTGGCATGTGGGGCTGGGGGATTGAACCGCGGTCCCTGTGCTTTGCTAAGCTTGTTCTAAGTAGGTGCTTTAGACCACTGAGCCATCACCAGCCCCTCTAATCAAATTTTAAAACTTACATGTAAAGTATATACCCATATGATTTTGACTTCTAAGATGTTCTAAAAGATCAGGCTGAAATTGCTATTTGAAAATATTTGAGACTCTTTGCAGATTTTTCTGGAAAACAATGACAAGGAGAAATAAATACAAATATTAAAACTACATTTTCTCAGTAACTCAATAAATACTTTCCACACTTAAAATCATAGAGATAAGAGTTAGCAGAAAGCTCAATCATTGTTGAGTTATTTTGCATGAATAACTGTCAAGTTATTTCTTATGTTAAGGGACACAAAGCCATTTGCTTAAAATCATGTGAAGAAAAAGTTACTGCTAAGTGTTCAAGCCAGCTACCAGGTAAAATGTGAGGCAGTTTTACTCCCTTGTTATGTTTCCCTGTTCCTGTTGTGTCATCAGTTTTTAAAATGGGGTTCACGTTTGGGGAAGCAGACAACAGTTTTATGTTAAATTTTCCAGGATTGCAGATAGGTGGTTTTTCTTTAAGTTGTAAGTTGGATCTTAAGTATCACTAACAGTCCATGTGGTCAGGTCTTCAACATGGTGCTGCTGGGAGGTGGTGTAACATTGAAGAGGTGGTACCTAAAGGAAAATGAGCTCACTGAGGCTGTGTATACCCTTGAACAGGATTGTGGAACTCTGGCCCTTTGCTCTCTCTGTCTCCCTCGTGTCTGAGTCATGAGACAAGAAGTTTTGCCCTGCCACGGGCTCCCACCGTGCTCTGCTGGCCTACTGTGACCCCAAAGGCTGTGGGGCCAATTAACTTAAGTTATAGCCACCAAACTAGGAAGCCACACAAATCTCTGCTCTTTAGAAATTAAATATTTCAATTACTTCTTCTAGCAATGGAAGTCTGACTAGCACAGATTTCTTGACCAGAAGGTGTTATTTCACCAAGCAAATCTGTCGTTGCTGTGAAAGCCACACACTTTTGTCCAAGGAGAAATTCCAAATCATATCTTTGTTTGTTCACCAAGTAAAATGTTGTCTTTATTTACTTTAATCTGGGGCCTCTCTTGTTGATACAAACAGCAGCAGTTTGTTTTAGATTAAGTGCTTTTAGAAAATATCCTAGCTTTCTTTTCTTTTCCCCAAATGCCATATTCTCAAGTAAGGAATACTTTTGTTGTAAATGTTCACTTTTAACAATAAATACAAATAGAGAATTTTCTTACGTCATATTGTGGATTGCTTATGTGCTTGAAGTAAGTATACTATGGCACTCAGTGAATATACAAATATGTGCGTATGACTTTCTCTCCAAAAGCTTAGTTTCATTAGAAATTATTTGCAATATTCTCTCTGTTCTCACCAAAAGTTATTCAAGAAGGAGATTGAGTACTTCATGAGAAAAAAATAATTTTAAACTTTTTCACTTCTCTGAGATTGGTTAAAAGAAATGGGTGGCCTCAACAGTAAAAACACTATAGGGAACAAAAGCATTCTGCAGTTTTTGCTGTCTCTAAGATTCCTGTGTTCAGGATACAGAGTCCTTCTGTTTCATTCACATATCCAATTTGAAGTGTAAAAATCTGCCATTTTACAAGCGACAATCACTTCTCAGTGTAGCATATTCACTTTCCATGTGTCTGTTTAAACCCCTTATCTGGAATAGGCATTGTTAATATTTAAGTATCCAATAGCAGACCAGATACTGTACATTAGCTAGGTCTTAACTTCAGTAATTTAAAATTAGGTACTTAAACCTCTCCTTTTTTTTTGGTGGTCTGAGGGATTGAACTCAAGGCCTTGTGCTTGCCAGGCAGGTACTTACGCCGCTAAGCTATATCCCCAGGCCCCTCTCCATTGTTTATCTCAAGCTTGTGAATGAGTCAATAAAGGTATATTGTGTTTTGTGACTTTGACAAAGATTTTTAAGTTAGAGCATCTTATTGCAATAAAGGGAGCAGTTTTCTGCCTCTTCCTTTTGTCTTAGTGTATTTAATTCCTATATGCATTTTCACTGTCGCTGTGATCTGAATGTCTATATCTCTTTGCAATGCATAAATTGCAATTTCATCACCATACGGTAGAATTAGAATGCACCTCTGGGAGATGACCAGTTCCTGGGGTGAGGCACCGGTGAGCGGGACAGTGTCCCTGTGAGGTGGCCAGAGAGCCTCCTTGTACCTCTCGCCATGTGAGAGAACAGCACGAAGTCATCCTTTGTGAATAAAAAAGTGGGGCCTCATCCCCACCGTCTGTTGGGACTTTGATCTTGGATTTTGCAGCTTTCAGAATTGTAAGAAATAATTTCTGTTTTTAAAAAAGCTACCCAGTATTTAGTGATAGCATCCTGAAGGAAGACAAATTTTCTCTTTTCCTATCACTTCATTTCATATTTTTAACAGAGCATAGTAAGATGTACAGACTTAGTATCTTGGATGAATGTCAGATGCCTTGGGATAAAAATATTTTAGAATTGGTGCTTAATAGGCCACAACTCTAGAAAATGGTAGTGGCCAGTAATGACAATTTAAAAAAGCTTCATAGTTAAAAGTATGTGAAGTGTTAAAACTATGTAGAATATTTGTCATACGTAAACACGTCCTCATACTGTCATGGACATTCAAATCTGGCACTTCAAATATCTTAGGATCCCCATTACTTTATGGAAATTTTAGTTTATAATCAATTTTAAAACTTTTATTGGAAGATTATCATGGTTTTCCATGTAAAGTCTAGCTAAGGTGAAAAGAGTTATTTTAATTTGAAATATTTAGAAAGTAGATGAAAATGTATCTGCTTTCATAATTTATCTTTTCAACTTAAAGGTCAAATAAATCTTGAGTAAATACCTATCTCAGTGACTTTTATATTTAAAGCCCTTCTTCATTCATATGTATAGTTAATTGCTGAAACTGAAAGGTAATATTGGAAAGAAAATGATAAATTTCAGTTTCAGTATTTCTGTGATTATTTTAGATGTTTGGAGATGTTTAAATATTGGATTTTATGGAGGAGCTTTTGAAGCATAGACAGAAGTTAAGCACCAACGTCACAGCAAGGGCTTCTTCCTGCCGTGGCTGATGGGGTTGTTTCTGAAGTCCTGAGCCACAAGAGAAGAGATGGACACTAAGTTTCGGGTATATTAGCATGTTTCAAGGACTCTGGATATGCATTTTTGTTTAAATATTTTTCATAATTAATTATTTACATATTTATTTTTTATTTGGTACAGGGTCTTGCTATGCAGTGGACTTGTAGTGGTCCTCCTGTCTCAGCCTCTCCAGCACTGGGATTCCAGGCATGCACCACCATGCTCAATCTCAGTGGCCAGCAAGGCATGCCTGGGTTCTGGAGCCAGTGCAGCATGTGGTGTCCGGGATCAACCCTGGAACTTGTGCTTACCTGGCTGAGGCTTACACTGCCGAGCTGTTTCCCCAGGCCTAGGAATGCATTTAAAGCGAGCCAACTAAAGGAACGATATCTGAATCCTTTTACTATGGAGATGACAAGGTATTTATTTCCCTTCTGCAACATTTGGGGTTGAATTTGGGCTTTTTATAATGAACTACATCCTTAGCATTTTTTTTTTTTTTTGAGATAGTCCTCTTAAGTCTCTAAATTGCCCAGGCTGGACTCAAAGTTATTATCTACCTGCCTCAACCTCACTGAAAATGTTTTGGTTTTATTGAAATATGCACCCACTTGGATGTATAATTGCTTTCCCTGCCTACAGTACTCTCATAATACTTTGTGATTTTTTTTTTAACAGACCATTTGACTCACTGACATAAAATCACACAAAAACACTTTGTATCAAGGAGCAGCTCTGGGATAACAATATATACAACATATGGATGGAGCTGCTATGTTCCTTAGAACAGAATAAGCATTGGACAAAGAGAGATGGAGAGAGACACAGAGACAGAGAAAGACAGAGACTGAGAACTTGAGGAAAACTTGGCTAAGAGCTAGAATGAATACCTAGGTTTCAGTACCAAAGAGTAGAAAGAGAACTAGCTCCTTTCGTCACTGCTCTCAGAAACCTTGTAAGATCTAAGCTTTGTGTCCACTGAAGTCTAGGTTATGGTGCTCATGAAAGTTTGTTAACAGTTGATGGTATCTCCATCTGAAAATAGTCTGAGATTTCCAATTAAAAGAAGGCCCCTGGAGATGAAAAGTTCTACTTTTTGTAAGAAGATTCAATTAATATTACCCAGTGGGATCTGGGATGAGTTACTTTAGCTTGTATATCTACTAAACACCACTCAGAGTTTTCAGTACTAGGAAAAGTAACACATGGACAGTTGCTGAAACTTTGCCCAACAAGCCAAAGACAGGAAGGACACTGATATTTTAGAGGTAAGTGCCTGGCTGACCTCACCAGGCAAGTATCTCAGACCAGCTGCAGTTCTGGCCAAGAGTGAAGAATGCAGCACGTATAAATGAAGAGGATGACCTCTGCCCCAGGTGCAGATGACAAGTTTAACTTCCTTACTCAATTCTGCTGTGAACAGAGCTTGCCTTTAGAGATTGCAACAAGAGCCACCTTGACAAGTCACTGGCAAAGTGGACTGAATGTGGCACACAGACAGATGCAAATGACGCCACTGGTGAAGCGAAGTCGTGAAGCACCACGCAGAGCCCAGCTCCTGAATTCAGCAGCGCTGTTGTGTATCGTTCATTCACCAATCTGACTTCAGATACATCTAGTTCAGCCTATTTGTGTTGCTGCCTTGTGGCTTTTTCTTTAGCTGCATTAAGTTACGTGCTTGTCTTACTACAACCTGAAATTCTGAGGTGCAGGACTTTTTATCTCTGGAGGATACACTCCAAGATCTCCAGTACCCCCGACACTGAAGACAATGATCAACCCTGTGTTTATTATGTTTTTGCCTATACATACACAACTATCTATAATAAAGTTTAATTTGTAAATTAGGCACAGGAAGAGACAACATCAACAATAATATAGAACAATGATAATAGTATACTGCAATGAAATTTATGATAATGTGGCTATTTTTTTTTCTTCCAAATATCTAAGTTCCACATTACTCTGCGGTAATGTTTTTGAAGCATAGTTTACTGCGTGGGACTGAAACTGCAGGAAGTAAAACTGTGGATAAGGGGAAGCTATTGGAGTTAGTCTCCTGGGTCATTTCTCAGCAAGTAAGGGACAGAACTTAGTGAGGAGCTGGGCCACCCCTTTACCCCAGTTGGAGGAGCAGTTTGTGTGCTGACTGAGCCCTCGCTTTCCACAGAGGTCATCAGTTAATTAACACTTACTTTATTGGTTTTTCTGCCTTCTACACCTTATGGTCTCCCTTTATTTGAATTTTAAGAGCTGTTAAAATGTAAGTGTAAGAGCAGTGAGGAGGGACTGTGCATGTAAATGTTTCAGATTCATGCCACATGTGGAGTTGAACAGCATGCTGTGACAATATTTGTGTAACATGTTTCATTCTTTCTGATATTGGCCCATGTGTTTTATTCTCTGACTTTACCCAGATTTCAGATTTCTACCTCCAGCACCTGTCTTAATTTCATTGTAGTTTCCATTTATAGACTCAAATCCTTTCGTAGTGTGAACTTGGCTTTATATTTGGTTACTTTAATAAAGCTCACATTTTATTCCTTTTGTCTCTGAAATACAGTGACACTGAAAAAGTGATAGATGCTACAGCAAAATAAATTGGCATCAGAGAGTATGGAAAAGAACAGGATCCTATCTACAGTGTTTTTCAATTGCAATTCCAAATATTAAATATAGTTTACACCATCAAAGAAGGCTGCATTAAGGGATATCAAACAAGTATTTATTATGTCATTTAAAAATGGCAATTTTATTCCTAAAAGAACAGTATAATCAGGCTTTTAATTTCACTCTTCTTTAGCTTGGTTTATGGTCAGTGGACTTTGCACTTACTTGAGAACTGTTTTTAGAATGAGATTTAAACTTTATGATGTGTTTCAGAGTTGCCCTTGTGGTATTTATTAGGAGACTTTAGTGATAATAAAATGGAATATTTTTCTGAAAATTCTTTTCTAAATATCACCAGGAAGTTTTCTGCAATAATACAATAATTTCAATTTGTTGTCAGTCTTGTAGGTAAAATATTACCAAGAAATACTGCATACATAAATATCGTAAGATTTTATTATCTGGATTTGTTCATATATAATAGCAAAAATCAATTTTTCAGGCAATGTCATCAAAGAAAAGTATATAACTTTTGACTGAAAAATCCTTTCAAAGACAATATTATTTAGTAAATACTTATGGAATTCTTACGAGGTCCTGACACTAAAGTGAATTTTAATACATCAGTGACTGCCATTTGAACCTCAGCTTTGACATTCGCTCATAGTGTGATTTAGATTACTTACTATATATATTTTTTCCATTTAAAAGAAACTATCAGTACTTGTCTAACAAGCTTGCTGCTAAGGTAAAATAAAATAATATATGTAAATGTGAGCCAGTACCAAAGGCAAAGTGCTCGACATATGGTAGCTATTTTTGGGCTCTAGGAATTTAGGGATGAACAAAGGAGACATCAAGTACAGAGACAGACAATATGTAAGTGATTAAAATATAGTCCGATGGATGCTCTTTTCAGGCTGTGGATACAGCCTGGTGGCACAGAGCCTCCCTGGCAAGGGCAAGGTGGTGAATTCAATTCCCAGTGCCAAAAACAAACCACCACCACCAATAAAGCAGCAAGGATGAAGGCTCTCTTAAAGAAAAAAGAAACTGTCATAGTGTAATGGAGAACGGGTATCTGGAAGAATACCTTAAATATTTAATATTTGATGAAGGATCTGAAGAAACAATAAAAAATAGCCAGGACTGGGGACAAAATAACATATTGTGTAACAAATGAGATAGGAAGAATAAATGAATATGAGAACATGATGGAAATAAAATAAACGTTAGTTTCTGTGAGGGATCCAGATCCTATACCAATGCACACTTCATTCATTGTAACGTAAGGATTTCCCTGAACTCTTTTGTATTTTCAATGTAATGTATGACCTTCCATTTGTACACTTTAAAGTCTATATTGCTCTCTCCAACCAGTCCCTTAAGAAAAAATGTTCAGTATTGGGAGGTAACAAGGTCATGAAGGCAAATCTTAGTTTCTAATTCTTAGAAACAGGAACTTTATTGCTGGCAGCAAATGTTTTCTTCATTGTGAAGAGGCTTCCTTGATTCACATTGAGACAATGTCTGGCAAATACCCAATTCTGAATAAATATAGCTTTTCTCTAGTTATTGTTTTAAGTGATAGTTTTCAGTGATAGTGTTAAAAAGGTGATAGTTTAGCTTGAAAACAAAAAAAAATCTCCAAATGCTCTAGAAATTCTCTACATAAACTTCCTATTTTCATTACAGAGGTCATTAAAGGAACATGTCCACAAGGGTTGAGATACGACAGCACTAATCAGTTTTATTCTTTCTTTCTTTCTTTTCTTTCTTTCTT
>NW_004524715.1:4385738-4386727 GCF_000260255.1 Octodon degus
TGGCTTCTATAACCACTATTTTATTATCCCGTTCTAAGAGATCAACTTTTTTAGACTCCACTGATCTGTGAGATCATCCAGTATTTGTACCTGGATTTCTTTTTACTTAGCAATGTCTGCATTTCAGAATATAGAAGGCACTTAAACAACTAATGGAAGAAAATCTCTTTTAAAAATGAGCAATAATCCAAATAAACATCTTCTAAGGGAAGACAAAGATAGGAAATATTGATGAGGATGTAAAGAAATGAATATGTACAGCCATAATGGAACATAGCGTGAAGCTCTAGGCACGGCATATTTCTGAAGGAAATGAAGTTAGTATATTGAGATATCTGTACTATCTCAACTCCCATATTTATTGCTCTATGCCCAGTAGCCAAGAGAAGTCATCGATGTATGTATCTGTGAATTGCTGAGTGGGTAACCATGGTTTGTATACACAATGAAACACTCCTCAATCATTATAAGGATGAAACTTAGTCATTCTCAGCAATATGGGTGGAGCTGGAAAGTGATATTGCAGATGGGGTCTAGTTCATCCCTCTTAATTATATGTGTCATATCAAAGTATTTTCGAATGCTTAGGGTGCTGTTAAGTAGAATAGGAATTAGATTTTTTTCCCCCTGAATTTTAGTTTTGCACGTAAAACCAAATAAGACTAAGTGGCAATCATATGGCTTGAAGGGCAGTGTAAACACGGGCTCTCTTGCATCGCTAGCTTTGTTTGATGATGAGGTTAGTTTGATTTGTGTTTAATTTCTAGAAACTGAAATAAGGCAAGGAAATAATCCACACTGCAAGACAGATTTAAGTGCCAAAGGGGTTGCTGGATTAAATAATCACTTAATTTTCTCAATTGTTAATATTGCGTGGTTTTTAAATTCTGTTGCTTTTACTGTGAAACAATGTAAAAGTGTACAAAAATGGCAGCCAGAACCTTTATTAAATTAGTTTTCTAGGTTTTGTTTTATTTTCAGTCCAGTTA
>NW_004524715.1:4387234-4388726 GCF_000260255.1 Octodon degus
AGAGCAAGTGTTCCCGAAATGGTTTCCGAAGGGTTTGGTTTTCTAGCTTAAAATTTCCAGCAAGAAGGAGGCTTCAATAAGCCATGGTTACAACTGGAGTGATTGACAGGAATAGCACAGGCTGCTGACCCGTAGGTGGGCACCTTCACATTCTAGAGAGGCAGTGGATTAAGCAGGAAAAGGTTTTACTGGCGATGATTATTACCTGAATGGTGACAGGGGCTTCGTGCCAACCTGGTGAGGGAGGTCCGAATGACAGAAGAACTTATAGGTGTCATGCCTTCTGCTTCCTCCAAGTTGAAGAATTTTGTGACCTCACTCTGGTGACATTTTAAGTCCCTTTATCCTCTTTTTAGTTTTCAAATGAAAACATACAATCTAAAAAGAGGACAACTGCCTGAATTAAAGAACAATGTAACAAGTAAACAAGAAATGTCTTATTTGGAGCTTTATATGTCACCTAAATGATCACTTGATTGAATTAATTTTGAGACCAAAGGAAAGTGATGTTGGACGATTTTTGACTTCCTATATTTCACATACTGATAATTTTTAATGCCAAGAAGGCATAAAGCCATGGTAAAACATATTTTTATCTAAACTAGCAATTATAATTTGTACTTTGTCAACTAATTGACATAATATGTAAAACATCAAAGTGAAATGTCTGTCTCTTGGTAAAATAAAAGTTTTAGAGACTTAAGAAGCTAAGAGATAAATATAAATAATGCCCACCAATTTTGTGAAATACATGGTAGTAGAATCATAAGAGATTTTAAAAACAAATGTATAAAGAAATCTAAGGAGTTCTTTTATGCTTCATTGTCATTGTTGCCTAACTAACACTTAAGAACATCCCAATCGTATCATTTCTATTTGAAGTGTCTATTGTGGTTCCTTCATTTTTTTTTTTAAACTCTCTCTTCTTCTGCATTGCTGCTTCTTTTATTTTTCGTTGTTAAAAGAGACTTTGAACCATTGTTTAAAGAACAAGCAACCTGATGTGAAATTCAGAAACGTTAAAGAGCATTACATGTTCGGGACTGTGCTTAGGATCAGTGCGTTAGGAATTTCCTCTCAGCGCTCTCTGCTGACTTACGAGCGCTTCTGGAGTCTCTGTCATACGCATAATACACCCAACCTACACATAAGAAGTACTGAGCTGCACTTTGGGCCCCGTCTCAGTATTCTCTTACGGGCTTTTAGTAATTCTCTCTAAATCAATATTGGTCCTTTTTTTTTTTTAAAAAATCAAAATTCAAGCTCTTATAAATAAAGGAACCATTTACTGTGAATTTTAAATCAACAGAAGATAAGCTCAAAATTGGTCTAATGCTAATGCCTGCAACTTCAATGAGAAGAAAATGATTTCAGCTGTCCCGCATAATCTGCAATTATTTAAAATATTTGTTATAAAGCTAGCCTAGCTCAACAGCTTATAAGTATATGATATAAGTAAGTTATAGAAACATTTACAGCAGCATAAAGGTAT
>NW_004524715.1:4391006-4395584 GCF_000260255.1 Octodon degus
CAGCAAGAACATATGGCATAAACCTATCTAAACAATTCTAGGTACCTGACTAAAAAAACATTGCTTAGATAATATAGAAAATGGGCATAAAATGAAGATAGAAGAAACATAGAAACACTATCAAGCAAATATTAAACCCATAATTGAGATAGTTTTAAATAAAAAGCATCTTTTAATCATCAAGAATACTTTAATAATATTTTAATCATTGTAACATTGCATCAGATTCTTTAATATGTGATTTCCCACATGTCCTATTATTATTTATTGCCTGTAACCTAATGTGGGTATGAAGGAAATGCTAATCGTGTACTTTGAGCAAAAGTAGTTTTAAGTACTATTTTAGAAAAGGAAGTCACTTTGAGTGACCCTTTTTTGTATAGGTCTTGACTGCTCTTAATTTAAATTGAATGGATAAGTAGAAGGCAGAATTACCTAGAGAAAACAAGTTATTTTCAGTTCTTCTCTGGGAATTAACCAGGAAGGAAGCAGTCTGGTGTGCAGAACATCTCATTCAAACCATTGTTAACTTGGAAAACTTTCACATAGGTGTTAGTGGGGAAAGGTTCTGTTAAAAGACTTCTCTGAGAATATGGATTAAATAAAGCATTTTCTGATGAAACAAAAGAATGAACTGAGGTAAACTTGACCAACGCTTTTGTTATGAGTGTTTTTCCTGCTTCCTATTGGCAACTTTGCTTTTCCTTTTCTTTTCAAATCTGGTGTATAGCTACATAAAATGATAAATGAATAGAATATTATTTTAGTCAAGCCAAGGAGGAATACTGCTAAAGTAAACATTAAAGCCAAACTAAGAAATTGATTCCAAGCTGTTTCAGATGACGCCATTAATTCTGTTTTTAAAGCATAGCAGTTTGCATGTGGCAAATTCCTCAGTCATTACAAAATGATGTTTTTTTTTTTTTTTTTTTTTTTTTTTTCTACTTTAAGTAAGGGTCTATGGGGTGTTCATGGTCTCACTACTAGCTAGGACTCATGGTGCTCTGCTTTTGATTTTTGAATTAATAATTAGATAACAATCAGAAGAAAATATGCCATGTGAAGTGAAAGAAATACAGCCAAGTTTTAGATGATCTTTCTAGTATAAATGTTTCCCTAATTAGTTTGTACTGAATGCATTTAAATATCCATATTAGGAAGTACTGGCATATGTGGTTAGTAGGAGTGTATGTATGGGTGTAGTATATGTGGGAGTAGTTTAAGTACTTGAAATAAACATATTGTCAAGCTTGATTTGGGCATCGTTCTCCCAGAACATAACCTGTTTCTCAGCAGGAGCTTCATTCTTAAAGAAAACTCAGCTTGATATGAGTGCTGCTGCCCTCCGCAAACACAGAATGCTGTCCAAAGAGTTAAGATGGAGCACAAAAAGTTCCAAGCATCAGGAGATCTGAAAACATCCAAAATTTACACTTGCTGCCCCGAGGACTTTGACCACTGAAGCACTGGGCATTTAGAGAACTTTGATCATTGATGTTTACTAAAACTTTCTCACCTAATGTTCCTTGGCTTCTGTCAGTCCCTGTAAAGAAGCCCCTTCTCTTTGTTCCCTGTGGGTGGTCCTTTCACCTTCTCTCTGCCTGCATCCAGGCCTTGTCTTGCTACCTTCACAAAGACTGTTGTGTGGGCTCTGCCTCACTCCTTTGTTTACACATATTAGAAGGAAGAAATACCTATTTTGTCTCACAGTTTCAGAACATGGGTGGCTGGCTTTAGAGTCTTGGATCTATGGCAAGGCAGAACTATCATGACAGGGAGCTCATGGGGAGCTCATGTGCTATTAATCTACTGATATCATGGACAGCAGGAATCAATGAGAGAGAGAGGCAAAAAGGGATCAAGGTTATGAAGTCCTCTTGAAGGACTCTCCCAGAATCACCTTGTTTTCGTCACCTGGGCCCAACTTCCTAAAGATTGCATTGCTTTCTAAGGGCTGAGGAGATGGCTCAGTGGAATAAGCACTTCCCTGGAAAGAGCACGGCCATGACTTCAATTCCTGGTTCCGTGAAAAAAAAAAATTAAAAAAAAAATAAATAAAAGTGCCTTTGGAGGGGACATTCAGGATCTAAAAAATTCTTACCTTCAAGGATCTCTGAAGAGATAAACTCTGAAATGAGACAGTAGATACATAGAGTGTTCTGAATTTGAATTCAATGGTTAAATAATAGGAGGAAATACCTAGGGCAAATAAGATATTTTCAGGTATTTAGTGAGAAATATGTGACAGATGTTAGACTGCTGATGTGCATAGTATATCTCTGACCAATAAATTATAGCTTCTTCTTCTGGTTTATGTTAATAACATAAAACTTGTGGAAAAAGCCAGCACTCAGATTTAGCTTTGATATATAGTTCTTGCTGATTATGCACTATGCGGTACTATGCAATGATTCGGACTACACAAAAATGTGAAGAGTAATTGTGTGTGTCATCTTTCCCCTCTCCTCAGGCATGCTTTACTTTTGGATATCACAATCACCTCTCTTAAGTATTTGAATACTTCCTTGCTTGGGCATTTGTGTACATTCACAGGTAAAAAGAGAACTTTTGTATATTTTTTTCTGGCTTATAATGTTATAAGTGCTTTTAGTTTTTACAACTTTTCTCTTTCAATTGCTTGTCTATAGTGCTACTGACATAAATGGGCACATGTTTCCACCTAATTTCCCTTAGCAGCATGGATATTTTATATATTATATTATGTCAAGTTCATCTCTTGCTGTTTCTCTTGTTTGTGGTGCTGGGAATCAAACCCAGGGCCTTCATATACTGGGCAAGTACTCTACTATTGAGCTACTCCTCAGCTTGTAATTTTCTATCTCTCTTTTTTTTAATTATTTTATTTATTTGAGAGAGAGAGAGAGAGAGAGAGAGAGAGAGAGAGAGAGAGAGAGACCAGCTCAGCCCACCAGGGGGCGGGGCTGGCTGGCATGTGGTGCTGGGGGATTGAACCGCGGTCCCCGATGCTTTGCCAAGCTTGTTCTAAGTAGGTGCCTTAGACCACTGAGCCATCTCTCCAGCCACAATTTTCTATCTCTTGATTAACAGTTTGATTATTTGTAGTATTTAGCAATTGCAGGCAAATATTCAATGAGCACTTGCTTAGAAACTTGTGAATTTGTATAGGTACTTCACAGGTTAGATTTCTAGATATAAAACTTTCCTGTCATACACTGAGAGTTTAAAGGTTGTAAGGTACTATAAAAACACATTTCAGAAAGCTTTATGCAAGTGTATCTCAGTGGTAGAGACTGTGCTTAGCCTAGTTGTAATTGCAGCAAGTGTACACACTTGTGCGTGTGCACGTATGTGCACACACACACACCCCTTTTTATATTTCTGCTGCAACCTCTAGTGTGAGTGTATCAACTTCACTCTGTCCTTGCTCTTTGTAACATGATTATTCATCTTCTGATTATACTGAGTACATAATGTTATGTAGCTCTTCATTTGGTCGAATTTAAAGTGTTTCATCACATTTTGACAGATTCTGCAGTTATCAATTCCACTATCTCCTGGCTATTCCAGGATACTTTAGAATGACTACTGACATTATTTCTATCTAGGTGAATATTTTGCTAGAATATAGCCTCAAAATTCTTTAAAATTCCTAAAATTTTAAGGAGCTTATAAAGCTTTATACTCTTGAAATCATCCTGTGGAAGCTACCCTTGAAAAGTAACTTTACTAATTTATCATTACTGTTTACTCTTCAGAATTTACTATATACATTGTCATTACCATTTATCTTTATCATTTTACTGTTATTACCACAAGGAGTTTTATGTAAATGTCAGAAATACAAAACATTTGGGAAGATGTTGCTAAGGTATGTTGGTAATTATTCACATTTTAAAACTTTTGATTAAAGTAACTGAGAATTGTCTATACAAAGTAAGCATAACAAAAACCTGAATTATCGGGGCTGGTGAGATAGCTCAGTAGAATAAGCACTTGCCTGGCAAGCACAAGGCTCTGAGTTCAATCCCTGGTATCGCACATACACAAAAAATAAACCATGAATTACTATACACTTTCCTTTACAATACTTCTGCAGTTTTACTTATTAACTACCACTTCCAACATTTAAAAAATTATATTCACAAATAGAAATCAAGAAATAATGAGAAAGCAATTTACTTTTGGTGATGTATTCTAGCAATACTTTTCTATGTCCTTTCAAACATAGAAATTATCCTAACGTAGGAAAAGTTCATAGTTCTGTGTCATGCTTCATATGAACTATGACTGGGGACAACCTGAGCAATAAAAGCAACAGAACAATAATCAAGCATCTACTATTTGCCTGGCATAATGGCCTAAAAATCCATCCTTACTCGTATGTGTTCAGAGTATTACCTGAACATTTAAAAAAATGCATTGTTATGGTAATACAGAAAGTTGCATGCAAGTGGGTTGTAAAAATCTTCTAAAATGTACTATATAAATAAAGAATGACTGTCTCCCTCAGAGATAAGTATTTTCTAATTGAAAATAAAATCTTCTCTACTGATTTTTTAAAATGACAAATAATGCCAGAGAGCTCAAAGAAGTTCA
>NW_004524715.1:4396284-4406581 GCF_000260255.1 Octodon degus
TGTGTGTGTGTGTGTGTGTGTGTGTGTGTGTGTGATACTGGGGGCTGAATCTCAGGGCTTTGTATATGACGGGCAAGAGCTCTACCACTTATTACCTCTCTAGTTCTTGTTCCAATTTTTGAAATTATTTTGTTTATAGATAAATGATGCAATAGAAGAAAACAAATGAATATTTAAATATATGTAGTAAAGTCATTTCAGTCTCTGCCATGTTCACCATACAAAGGACACATTTCGTATTTCTTAAAGTGTGGGTAGTGAGGGTTTTCAAGAGGCCAAGCAACATGCTTTTACTGCGATGGGATTCTTTTCCAGATTATTTAATTTTCTCACATGGTAACTGCTAGTGTAAGCAAGCAGGCTTTTAACATAATTCCTCTGATTTCTTCCCTAGGTTTTTAATTGTTCAATACTAAATCTCTGCTATAAATTGCTTAGTTCTGCATTTTCTGGAGAATAGAAATCAGAACAGATCCGCTGGCTACTATGACATACAATAGATTTTCCTCTTTAGAAAAACAGTTTACCTGATTGGTTAGATTTGATCCATGTTCATATGTATTCTTGTGTGTATCTGTCTTTCCTTTTGTAATTTAATAGAAAAGTGTGGGGGAGTAAAGGCCAACATTCATCCTCTAGTAATAGCTGCATTAGTTTTCTGCACATAGTTTTTTTTTTTCCTTCTGAATGCAATCGAAATTCAACATATAGGATGGGACATATATTTATTTTAATCTTTTCTGAATCTTCACTGAAATGTATATAAAGAAATTTTAAGAGACATAAAATGTCAAGGACAAATAGAAGTGACAAAAACAGCAGTGACATTTTGAAGCTGGAAAGAAGAAATAGTAAGTGACACAGGCAGACATACAAACACACTTAGTTTCCTTCTTCTTGCTCGATTTTTCTACTTACAGTCAGGCCTCCAAACTAGACCCCTGCCCAGCCAGGAGAGCACAACTCCCGAGCGGACCTGTTGCTCACGCCTGCAGGAGCAACGACGCTCACCAGGGAGCCCGCAGCTGCTCCTCACAGCTCAAGCTGCAGAGGGCTGATTTCACGAAAACTCACAAGAGACAAGCTGTGTGTCTGCCTGCATCGCTCTGTGCCCAACAGCACCCTGCCTATCAGCTAGCCCTAGACCCCCTACTCAGAGACACAAATGTTTTCACACCCCTTCAGCAATGCCCTCTTCCCCCACCTAAGCTCCCATATAGAACACACTCTTGACTCTTGCTCAGCACCGGCGGTCTTTCTGCCCTCGTCCTGGCCTCACCGAATCTGCAATAAGTCCTTGTACATTGCTTAAATTCTGCCTGTCTTGGTGCTCTCAGCCATGCCTTGATTTACCTGAGCACTTATTACTGGGTTCTGGCATAGTGCCAACACCACATCTGTAACAGGATTTAAACTATTAGGACACAATTTTGGTGAAGAAGATGCAACATGTGTCATCTTGTCCTCAAATCTGAATTTCATTTCCTGACTTATGACATAGTTGTCAGAATTTTGATTTGAGTATTAGTTTATGATACCCTTCAGCATGTAGCTCATAAAATTATTAATGATGTTTCTATCATTCTAAATCTTCATAGATACTCACAATATATACCCATAATAGTAAGTTTAGATGCTCTTTTTATGCCATTATCCATAAAAATACTAATGCCTTTTCTTCTTACACATTTTTTTTCTATGTTCAACATGTTTGTACCAGATTATGTTCAGAGGGAAAATATTTCTCCCAACTGTAAGTGAAAATGTTTTGGGAAATGGAACACAAGAAAAACTGAAGGATGTCTTAATGTTTCTTCTTTTTCTCTTTCATGTTGGGTGAAGTGTCTTACAGTACCTCCCACCCTGTCAATATTGATGATAAAACAAATGAAAGAAGAAATTAGATGAGAGATACATAGACCAGTAGGGCTCAGGTTATGCTGGAGAGATGACAGGCTATTTTGATGTTCAAATACAAGAGGCTATCAAGTACTTTGATTGGTTCAAGCTGCTTGAATAGAAATGCTACTTATAGAATGGGAAGCTCATATATATCTGGTCTCCAAATTATTGACAATATTCATTTTAAAGAGCTTAATTTTCAGGTCAAAGTAGTGCTAGAGTAGAGTAGATATATATGATACTGATTAAAGTACCAAGAACATCTAAGAGAATGTCAATAAAAATACTTAGAAAATTGATCCATTTGCACTGTCAAAAAGAAACATATATGTACAATTTTTAAAATTCAGACTTTTTAAGATAATTTGCATGATCCTATTGAGTGTAAACATTATGAAATATGACTAGAATTTTTAACCTTAAAGTTTTGAGACCAGAAGAAGAGATATGGGTAGATAACTGAAATTGGGAATAATTACCCATTGTCTATTGGATAACTACTATCTATATTTATGAGGTAATAGATAGTGAATGGATAAGAAAAAGAAGCTCAGGTCATTAGTTTCTTTTCAGGCATGTATTATGCTAGGAAAATACAATGATCTATCTTAGCTATGCTATTAGGTTGATTTAAAAGGAAAACTATGTTCTTAAATTACTCCATACAAATAGCTAAGCAGAGTGAACTCTTAGTTTATTTATCATGAGATAAGATTTCTCTCCTGGGGTAATAATTTAGGTCCAACTTGTTTTTGCTGCATTTGTTAATAGATTGTTCAGCAAGTTACTTGAAAAATCTAAAAATAACTACGAGAATGCATAAAAAGCAGCGCCAACAACCCCCAGACGATCCTGGAACCACGCAAACGAACACAAAGCTTTGCCAAACCCTGTGCGACAAAGCAGTGCTGTCAAACTGACAGTGTCAAGCTCTACTTGGTCAACTACTGTATTTTGTTCAGAAATGTGCTTGAAATGATTGAATGGATGGTACCAGCTTCTTCTCTGTCTCAGTTACTCTTCTCTCCTTGCTGGGACAAATATCTGACACCCACAATAAAGGAAGGAAAGGTCTATTTAGCTCAAAGTTTTCAAAAAATGCTCAGCTGGCTTCAAGGCAGAGTGGCACATGGCAAAAAACAATCTTGCATGGCAGTGACAAAGAGTAGAGAGCAAGTCCGTCTCCCTTAAATTTCATTCAGGCTACACACCCAAGTTGGCAGTAGTAGTCACACCCATAATCTTAGCAGCACTCATACCCATAATCCCAGTGGATCATGAGCTAATCACAGACTCTAGAGGTCTGTCCCATGACTGCATGAGGTTTTGGGGGAACAACTAGACACAAACCATAACAATCTTAATTTTAGTGTTAGAGAGAGATCAAATATTGACAAAGAAATAGCTGAGAGTGCTGAAAATTTCTCTTACTTTTGTTTTTTTTTTCTTTTTTTCTCTCACTTTTGAAACTCAAATTATTATACAGTATCCCAGAATCATTTACAAGTAATGTGTATCAACATTAAATTTTTAAAAAACTTCAGTAACGTTTCAAAAGTTTCAGGCTCTAGAACTCTGGGTCTATTTATATAGTGTGTGGAAGTTAGTACTTAATTAAATGTAGAGTAGCAATTGAATTTTTCTGGCACCCACTAGAAAACAAACTGAAGCTTCATATAAGTTAACACAAGAATGTATTTAATTAGAAAAGATAAAGAGATTACATTACTTGAAGGCACTTTTGAAACCACCAAGAAGTGGAAACTCTTTTATAAATCTATAAAAGCAGATTTTTGTCCATCAGTTTATAAATAATTTTTCAGCTGACTCAATTATGGTAGTACTTTGACTACCACTGAATTCTAGATTTTCTTGGCAAAACATACTGGCACTTACATTTTTGTGTACTCAAAAAAACTATAACAATAGTAGTATTACTGCCTCACCTCCAGATAAAGGATGCTTAGCTCATGAAAACTTTTAGGAAATCTATAAATCTACATACATCAACTTGAAGTAAATAAGTTTAATAAGCTAGAAATGACCCAGGGAGAAAATTAGACCTAAAACTATTGTGAAGAAAGCCAGCTTCCCAAAGAACTGGGATAAATTAGATTATCATTCCTAATTCTTCACTCTCTCCCTATTAGAGAATTCATCATCCTGACAAAGGAGATAAAATTCATTTATCTACCATTCTGGCATTGGGTTGGCTGTGTAACTAGGCTTGGCCAAAGGAACATTGAAAGGTATGACAACAGCTGCTGTATGATAGTTTGGATATTTGGTTCATAATATGATATTGGAAGAACACACTCTGCATAGAAAATATCCCATCATCTTGGACTGAAGAATGAACAAAAGAGATGAGCTCAAGGGCTGGTGAGATAGCTCAGCAAGATAAGGGCCTGCTTAGGCAAGCTGGGGACCAGGGTTTGATCCCCGGCAGCCCATGTCACACTGGCCCCAACCCTGGACGCACTGAGCAGGCCACCAAGACCAGGCATGTTGGTACACACCTGTAATCGCAGCTCTGGGGAAGCTATGACAGGAGGATCACTAGGAGTCTGAGCTGTGTAATGAGACCCTGTACCAAATACACTGAAAAAAAGAAAGTTATGAGCTTAAATGGAAGCAAGGAGTTCAGACTGGCCCAGCCAAGTGCAATAAAGATCATAGAATTTTGAGCAAATGTATCCATTTTGTTTCTCTGGAAGCCTTCGTAAGTATGTGCAAGAAGTAAGAATCAAGACATAATAACTGCTGCTTCACTTGCAAGTGTGCCATCTAACTTCTAGGAGATTTAGCGAGGCTTAAAACATTTATATACAGAAACCTTATTTGATTTTTCTCTAATTAAAGTAGATGAAATCAGCTTTCTATTTGTGAACTAATTGTATGTGGGAAGTTAGCTGTGAGTGATTGCTGTTTCTTTCCCATATCAACTATTTAATTGCTTTGTCACTAACCTAAACTCTGTCTAAACTCTAAACTTTGTCACTTTGTCTAAACTCTTTTAAGATGTTTATGAAATATTGTGTAACTGATTTTATCAACCTTTCTATAACTATACTTGTTTAGTTATTTAGTTTGTATTTGTTTGATATCAATGTGGTTGTGAAGTTAAGTGCTTTTGGATTTCTATGTTCTTATTCTGTTTATATTGGTGTCCACAACAACATTTTTACTGCGACTGAATTTCTTGGTTTACATAGATGAAAATGTGATGGAATTAGTAAGCATTATCTCAGACCAATATTTGTGTAAAATTCCTAATATTTCTAAGTTATATTACAATTAATGAAATTAGAGTTAATAGAATTTGCATAATCCTTTATACAAAAAAAATCTGTAGCTTAATGTATTTTTAGGGGTTTGTAAGTGCATACTTGTCAAAATTCCCATTTGTTCATTTAGTCAAGAGCCATCTAAATTTCTACTGTATTTATTGTCTCAGGGTTTAAAAATGCATGTCTTCCATGTTTCACATAAATGAACATACATAAAAAGTAGAAGAAGCAGATACAGGAAATTTGTATATCTGTTATTTACAAGTTGAAATTTATACTGAGCATTTATGTGCATCCTACAGCTAACATGAGGTTCAGAGTTGAAAGCTGGAGAACTTCTTCTCAAATTGGGAGCAAGACAAGGATTATGTTAGTCAGATTTTTGTCCTGGAAAAATATTTGAGATAAGAAACTCCCAATAAGGAACAATCTACTTTGGTGTGTACAAAACTTTGTGAAAACTAAAAGGTATTATTGAAAAAAATGAAAGACCTGAAAAATAGGAAAAACCCCCACAAAGTTGCCTATATGAAAAGATCAACATAATTAAGAAAACCTTTAGGTAGATTGAAAATGAAAACAAAAGAAGGTTCAAATTACTAAAATGAAGAATGGAGATGGAAATATTACTACTGACCTTAAAGAAATAAAAAGTTACTATAAGGATTCGTGAATTAATAGAAGAATTAATACTGTTCAGATGTATTATTACTCAGTTTTCTATGTGACACAAAGAAATCCTACACTTCCAACAGCTTTATTTATCCAAATTGAAAAACTGATCCTGAAATTCATACAAAATTTTCCAGGAGCTCAAGTAATCAAACCAGTATTGATAAAAACAGTAGAATCAGAGCATTCATGCTTCTTGATTTCTACATTTACTACAAGACTACTGTAATCAAAACAATATGGTACTGGTGATAAATATATGAAGCATTAAGGTGAATCCACAAGTCCATACCTCAGTGCAAAGTGCATTTTCAATAGGGGGCTCCTTGTCTCACAATATGTACCCAAAATTAATTCAATATGGATCAATGACATAAGTGTAAGTGCAAAAATTGTAAAATTCTTAGAAAAATATTTAAGGTTAAGTCTTCTCTCAACCATAGATTTGTTTCTTAGATTTGATAGCCTTGTTTTAGATACAACACCAAAAACTTAAACAAGTGAAAAAATAAACTGATATTTATAAAAATAAAATACTTGTGCATGAAAGAGCATTTTCAAAAGATCATAATATACAAAACTATTTGTAAATCATTTAAATTTGTTAAGAGATATTTCTAGAGTACATAAAGTAAAGATAAATCAAAGAGGAAAAACAAAGAGTCCTATTAGATAAAGAGTGGAGCTTTAAGTGAGTATTTAACTAAATGAAAAATCCTATGGAATGCATATAAACTAAAACCACAATAAGATATACTTTCATAGTTGTGTGAATACATAATACTAGTAAACATAAAACAGTAAGTGTTGGGGGTATGTGGGAAAACTGGAATCCTCACACAATGGTTTTGGTAATGTAATGTGTTACACCTGTGGTGGAAAACACTTGTGGGTTTCTCAAAAACTTAAACATAGAATTATCACATAATTTAATGATTCCACACCTTGTTATGTCCCCTAAATTGGAAAGAAGCATGCAAATACTTAATACATGAATATTCATAACAGTGGTATTAATAACAGCTAAAAGGTAGATGCACAATGTTGATATCTGTCTCTTTCTCTCTGTACATAAGCATTCATGAGTGTGTGCACGCATGCACACACACACACACACACACACACACACACACACACATCTATCAGTCTATTTCATTTACTGTAACAAAATGTTTGAGGCCGGCTAGCTTTATGAAGCATATAGGGTAGTGTAGTTCACACTTTAGAGGCTGCAGGGCATGGTGCTAATGTCAGCTCACCTGGGTTTGGGGTCCCTTCTGGCTATGTCACATTGCAGAGAAGCACAATGGAACAGCAAGGAAGGGTGTCTTGAACCTGAAACCAAAAATCCTATGGCTGCACAATCTGTCAGACGTCTTGTCCCCTGCTGACTGAGGACCTTCCATTGAGCCCACTTCTGAGGGCCCTGCTTGCTGACATCACTGCCCTGAGGACCAAGCTCTCAACATGTGATCCCTGGGGGGGATCGTGTCCAAACCCCAGCAATGTCTAGATATTGAATTGCAAATACTGTAGCTGATAGTAAAAATCTATGTATGTTTACTTGAAATTCTAGTCCCAACAAAATTTTACATTTTTCCATTTCTTTAATCTTATAGTGCTATTATTGGTATATTTGGCCAGTGAAACATGTATGTAACTGAGAAACACTAAAACAAGGTTGTATGCTAGAATGAATATATTATTCAGTCTGTTTGATTTTAATAGTTTATTTAATTTATAGTGTATTTAAAATAAGGTTTCAATTTTTCCAGAAAACATGAACTATTATTTATTTTGCAATATAAATTTATCCCTTGAAAGAATATGTAATATTTAGAGTTATCTATATTTAATTCCTGTTCATGTCATACATTCTAATAAATTCATTATGTGAAAATTAAATACATTGTAGAGTATAGGTGAAAAGATTTTAGGATATATGTTATGAAAATTATATGTCTGGGTCTCAAGGTACTTTGAACTACTTCTACGCTAGCATATATTTATGTAAATATTTAAGGGCGTGCTTATTTTGACATCAAAATTTAAAAATAGTTTCAATAATGTTACCTACAATCTTAATTTAAGAAACAGAGGACATTTATGATGAAGGAATGTGCTCCTTATCCCCCAAGTGTTAAGGACTGTCATAGGAGAGAGAGAATAGATGCATTCGCTGTACCTCTGAGGGGTAGAAAGCGTGTGGGGAGAACTACTTTGGCTCCACACCAAGTAATGCTGCCCCTGCTTTGCAAAGGCACATTTGTGAAATGAACAACACCTCCTGGGGGCTCAGTGGCATGCCTCTAACTTCCTCTGAATGATTTCTTTGCTTATAGTTCAGCAAACTCTAACATTAATTTTTTAATTATTATTTTTAATGTATTTGGTTGTTGCAGGGTCTCACTAGGCAGCTCAGACTCGTGGTGAGCCTCCTATGTTCAGCCTTCCCAATGCTGGGATTAGAGGCATGCACCACTACGGCTGAACTCTGGCCTGCTCAGTCTCCCCTGGGGGTGGGGCTGGTGTGGCATGTGGTGCCGGGGATCAATCTGTGGTCCCCGCGCTTGCCTAAGCTTGCCTAAGCAGATGATTTAGTTCACTCAGCTATTTCACTGGCTCCTCTAATACTGATTTTTGCTAGCATGTTCCACTTAAAAGCTAACTGAAATGAAGAGAAGGACCACATGATGTGGACTGACCATGAGACTTTTATCATGAAGCACCAGTTTTGAATTTGACTTTTACTTACAGGCTTGAGAGCTCCAACAGTTGCTCATCTTTGTGCAAGTCCCTTTCTTCATCTGCTTAAAAAGATAAATCATCTTCTCAGCTTTGTCACTTATGAATATCATGCTCCAGTCTCCTGGCCATTAACATGCTAAGTTTTAGGACCAGTGTATTAAAATAATTACAGAGTCTAAAATTTCTATCCTGGGTTTGAAGTTTGACTTGACCATTTCTTAGGTGTAGAACCTAGAGGTCCTACAATTAGCCCTAATTTCCTCATCTATAAAATGGAAACAATGCTTATTACGTGGATAAGCAAATATAACTCTGGAGAAGTAATGGCATGAGCTTAAAAACAGCAAATTATTAGTCCGATCTTGTAATTTTGATTGTGCAATTCAAGTGCTGTTGATCTTCATATTCTGTTGTTTGCCTAAATGTTTGTGTGTGTGCATATACACACACACACTCACACACACACATGCACACACACAGAGGCACACATGTGTTTGTGTGTGTTTCCAGGGATGATAATCTAAGCAAAGGCCTCTTGCACACAGGCAGGGCCAGTGCTCTGTCACCGAGCCACACCGCAGCTCTTCCTTACCTCTGTTGCTCATTCTATTTCTTCTCTTATCATAGTTTTCCAAATCATCTAGACTTTCTGTGAAATCTACAATACATGCTAATCTGCTAAATGACCTGCAACCTTTTGCCTTTCACTCTTCCAGTCCAAATTACAGAGTCCTGTCAGATTTTTATCACTGTGCTATTCTTCTTTGCATACTTTTACTAAAATCTCTCTAACACAAGCTATTATTATCTACCCTGATCCTACAATGTTGAGGTGTCTTTACTTACTTCTCACAAAAGTTCTACCTTTGCTTTCTACTCTGATTTCCTCAATTTTCATATCTTCCTTCTCTCCATCCCTTCTCCTAGAAGGATGTGACCCACTTGCTTAAGACAGCCCTTCCAACTCGGCTGGTATCTGGCTCCATGGAAACACCCTTCTTGGCCTGTGTGACTTACCACCACCATGAAATTTTACTTTGCTAAATGTTGTAACATTGTTTGCTTAATGTGCACATCCTGGAGTAAAATTTATTTTATTGGAATATTTTCTCACATTATTTAACATCAGTTTCTTCAAGTGAATACATTAAAATATACACACACGTGTATATGCATATATTTTGAGGTATTTTATTATGTCCTTACAGTATTGTTTTGCCTAGTTTTCAGATGAATGCAGGTGTCGTGGCCTTGTATCACTGTGAGGTAAATATGATGCAGTTCTTAATAATGCTGTGACATTTGAGCTCATCTTTAAGGTGCTCCCTCACAACTGCACAAATAAGTGAAAATTAGATTTTACAGTAAAGAGCTGTACGTCATGTCATTTGAATGAGTTTTCATCCTATATTGTGGTTTTAAATCTTGAGTGATCTTTCTTTTGATTAATTTTGTTTTACATTGATTTATGTGGTTTTAGGAAAAGCAATTATAGACTAGTAGGAAAGTATGGATTTATAAATTAGAAGATAATAAATTTTAGTCTTGTTTTTACCATTTCCTAAGTATAAGACAATAAGAATTTAATGTCCTTGAACCTCTTTGCTCTTATGTAAAATTTGTGTGTTTATTTTAAAAAAATAAACACAATGAGGCAAATCCATGTTTTAATCAACATATTACCA
>NW_004524715.1:4407276-4416599 GCF_000260255.1 Octodon degus
TCCTTCCTTCATTTTGGGTGTCACATATTTGTCCCAGCAAAGAAGAGTAACTGAGACAGTTGCCTATAGATTTTATCTATTAGGGATGCTATTACCCATATGGTTTAAGAAACTAATTTGTTTCTGAATATTATATTTGGGTACCTGTAAGTCCTAATTCAGACAGATACACTAATATTCATTTTTAGGTATAGTAAAATGTGTGTTATTTTTAGGAGATATAATAAAACATTCAATGACATTCAAGGAAAATAACCAAAGAACACATCTTAGTCCTACTATAAAAATATGAATTATTTCCTATGTTTCTAATGTAATAAATCTATTGTTCGCCTACTATGGTACAGAGTTAAAGCATTAGCATGTTATTTGTTTTTCTTAGACTATGTGTACAAGTTAGTCCCACTGAACAAATATATTCTTAGCCTTTGCACAAATGCAGTAAATAAGATCTAGACCGAGTAAGATCCTACTGCTAACAAGAAAACGAAGTATAGATAAGAACCTAAGCTACTAATTTCCAGTCCATTTCAAGCCATTATTGGAGCAGTAGTATTAACATTTAAGGTTATTGTGTGTTGTATAAAGTTAGAAATCATTTATTTTCTTGATCTTTGTCTATTCTCTAATTATATTTGTTTCGTATAGGCATAGGTAAATGCATGCTCTGTTGGAAGTTTAAATAAGCCACAGAAGAAAATTAAAATGAGATGATTTCCTTTGAAGGGGATTATGTGATGAAGGTATTTGAAAGGTAGAGGGCTCTGATGGGATGTAGAGAAGGATGGAGAAATCCTGCCTCCTGAGGCGAGGGAAGGGTGGGGAGAATTCTTTCATGTCGGGAAGGCATAATCATGCACCTTGAAGTAGAAAGGAAGCATGCTCAGCAAACAGAAATCTGGTGATGTTGGAAGGGTAAAAGATAGTTTGGAATGCTCTGGAGTAGAGCATATCCCAGTGCCCTGAGACATGAGGGCATGAGTTTGCATTTAAGTTGATGTGATGGGATCTGTACTTGAAAAAATTATGACCCGTAATTTTGTGTGGTGAGAAATGGTACAAGAAAGGTGAAGACCAAGAATTTGTTAGAAGAGTATGTGCAAAAGCAGAGATAACTTTCACTTGAAGTACAGTGGTGAAAATGGGCCAAGAAAAAGCGTGAACACAATTATTGCATATAGTTAATTTAAAATTCAATTTTGAGGTTCTGGCTAGGGGGTAGTTATTTCTCCTTCATGGAGTATGCACTCTGCCACCCTCCCAATCATGTGCCCAGCACTCTGGGTCATTCTGTACCTGCCCACGTGGACTCAAGGTCAGATACCAGAGAACTCTGGATAGCCTCTATGCCCGTTGCCCCAGAAATTATTAAATGAATCAATCTGTAGGAAGCCCGCTAAAGACAGTTATTCCCACCCCACTTGCCACACACAAACTTTCCCCACAGCTCGAGCTTCTGCCACTGTGACTCGACCCATGAGCCATCCCTTTTGTTTCTGTGCCTGGCATCATTCTCTCATTGGAAGCTGAAACAAAAACTCTGCCTTTCATCTACCCAAGTGGCAATGTGTTGAGTTCTGTTCTGAAGACAACATTGAATATTTCAAATTATATCTTGAGTCAGAGTTAGGATTACGTGGTAACTAAGTAAAAGAGTAGAGTGGAAGGCATAACAATCTGAAGGAAAATGTGGAATTCAAGGAAACCCAAGAGTAGAAGCCTGAGGGGTACTTATATTTAAGAGATGGATTGGGGGAGAAAATCTGCAAGAAGTTGGAGACAAATTGTCTGACACACAGAAGGAAAATTGGCAGAGGGAAAGAAGAAGCCTGGAATCATTATGGGCTCTGTGTCCATGACTTTAAGAGCCACTTCAATTGATAAGAAAGTGAAGTGAATATATATATATATATATATATATATATATATATATATATATATATCCATTATTTACAATTTTGTGAAGTTATTGACACATGACACTACGTTGCCTAACAACTGACAGTTAACCTTACAACAGAGTTAGGATAGATATACAGCTACTTTCTCTTAGTTCATTGAGAATAAAAGTTTGTACTAATATTGTTTAGACAAGACACTCTGCATACATCTTGTCCTCTGAATAACTACTATGAAGACAACAATATGCAATGCACTAATTTATTATAATTGTCCTACTAACCTGTTTTGTAACTGTTTCATTGCTATTTTATCTTTTTTTTTCTCATTAAAGTGAATTAAAAAAATAAAAGTGAATGAGCAACTCATGTAAGGGTAATTACGAGGGAGTACATAAGAAGAGGGTTAAAAATGTCTGATCACTATTTAATTTACAAACAAATTCCTGTGACAACTTCTTCAGGCAGTGAGTGGTTTTATTTTCACAGTTTTTGATGTATATCTTTTTTATGGCATTTAAATGTCATAGTCTTATAATTTGCCTCCTCTGTGCATTAAAATACAGCCCCCCTGGGGGTATAAATCACAGACATATTTTCAGCTATCCTTTTCTATGACTTGGAGTCACTGAGATACACTTGTTAGTGAGTTGATATTGAAAGACATGTATGTTTCTTTAGCTTCATACTTGACAATTTAGCTCTCTTCTTTATATTCAAATGCCTAATGTTCTGGAACCGGAAGGGATTCCGTGCAGATTTTCTGATTTCCCCAATATAACATGATACTCAATAGAAACTTAGCTATAAAATTGCCCAGCTATGCATGTGTAATGTGTTCTTTGGATATTTTCCCAAGAAGCACTGAGGAAACTAGACATAATAATCATGTGTTAGAAGTTTAGTATAAAAATATTCATAAATCTTTCTCATCCCTGTAGCAATAGCTCCACCATCCACTGTAAGCTGTTTTGCTTAAAATGCTCCCCTTTTCATATGGAATCATAATTCTTTCAATTTGTAAATCAGCAGGTTGAAATCTCGTGCATATGTGAAGAGTGTTACGGGGAATAATTTCTCTGGGGGCCAATTACCTTCATCCTACCTGATGAATACTGAGTATTCTTTACCCTGATAAATCACCTTATAAGCTATGTTTCTGCTTACAAAGATAATTAAATAAGAAGTTATAAATCTGAATTTAATAAAGGAAAACATGCAGTATAGTAATACAACATATACAGTATATTCATTTGCTGTGCTATACTGTGGTAGACAGTAGGATACTGCCTTTGTAAGCACAAATTCTCCATGATAAATGTGATCACTATGTACTACAGACATATACAAATAAAAAAAGAAAACTGATGGAGGATTCATCTCCTAGAAAAGAAAGCTTGTGCTGCTGTACTGGCCATAATGACCACTTGGTCACTTTGCTCTGGGAAGTTAAAGGAGAATGAGAAATGAGTCGATCCCTTTTGAAAAAACTGAAAAGAACGTAGTTATATTTTTGAAAGGTATTTTGTAAAGTCTAGCTAATCGCCTCTCACTGTAGCTGCTGCATGTCAGCATCAGCTGAGGGCCAGGAAAAACATGCAAATTCCATTTTCATGTTTCAAAAGAGTGATTGTTCTGTGTCTGGTCCACATCTACTGTGAAATCTTAAACAGACTGAACAGTATTTTCTTCATTCTGAGAGAATGAACTATGCCCACGTTAGGATAGCAGGAGCATCGTGAGATTGCACTATAACTTTCTTCTAAGCAGTCACACTGCTCCTTCATTAGGCTACACAAAACTCTGCTTTCTAGGAGCAAAAGGAGGGGGTAAAATGAACGGAAGAAAACGTGTTCCTACTTAAAATGAAAAATGAAAATGAGCAACACTTTGTTCAAATACTAGTTTTATTACCAGTTTGTTGCTACGACAACACACACTTAAAGGTCTAACTTTATGGCTGCTCTTTGCTCCATTACATTTTAGAAACTTCAGGGTTATTTTGTACTGTATTGTAGCATGTTATTTATACAAATCTATTTGCCAAAGGAAGAAAGAATGAATAAGTGCAGGAAAAAAAGGAAAAGAAAATAGGTGAAGCAATTGCTCCATAGTTAAATAAAAAACTAATTGTTAACAAGTATTGAGCAGTAAATCCTAATTTTTAGGCCAAAATTTCACACAGGTCCTGTAAAGGTTTTATGGTGTATTTGATAATACAGTCAGATTTGAAAACCCCATTTTTCAAATCTAAGCATAAAATTGTACCATAAAATTATTATTCACTTTAGAAACAATTATGTACCACAAGTACACTGGGAAAAATGTATAGAAAGAAAAAAGTTATAAGGACTATCTAGAGGAGCTTGAAGAAGAATGAGTAAATGGAAGAAGATATCACATTTTTGAATATGGCAAAAGTCTGTGTTGCAAGCATGGTGGCAGGTGTCATTGACACACTTAACATAATCCCAGAGAAAGCACTAAGCAGGTCATATTATTATTAGTAGATGTGTTCACTGAAAGAAGGATGCCATGAAGGCATTCTAAATTTTTAAGACTTTTATGTTGATTTAACACATTTAGGAGAGTGAACGTAAAAGAGAATCTTAGTGAGTATTAGTTGATATATTGGTGTCTTAGTAGCCAACATGCAATATTGAGTATCAGAAAGTATACCAAGCACACAAAAAATGCTATCTCTAAAAATATCTGTTATTAGGAAAGTTTTCCCTGAGTTTTATTAACTGAAAATGTAGCAGAAATTCAGGATTCTTTGAGACCCCTATTTAGCTTTAACAGTATTTAAATGCAAGCACAGAGCGCTGGGCTTAGGCATAAACTGCGAGGGAGCCTATGCAGATCACGCCCAGGAGCAAACCTCTCTGAGTCTCTGGGGTTCCCTACTCAAATCCAATATAGATCCGCGGGGAACAGGTCCGCACTGGAGCCACCCTCGCCTGTTAATCAAATGCTAGCCCGAGGCCGAAAGCCCCGTGTTAGCGAGGCCACCTGTCAAAAGCTATTGAAAAAGTCAAATGAGCCAACATTGCCCTGTTTCTTTTCTTTTTCACTTTATCCTCCACTTATTTTCTATTTTCACTCTACTTCTCTACTATTACTATAATTTTTACTTTTCATTGTATATTTCCATGCCAGTTTCACTGATTTCTGCAATAAGTTTACATGAAGATATTAAGCAGTTGCTGCCTTCTAATAATAAAAAAAATACAAATATCCCCCCTATTATAATGAACTAAATTGGTCTTTCCACAGTAATTGTATGTGGTCAAGTTTTCTCATCTGTTAATGTGTTGTGATGGGTTTTACAGAAATGTTCTGAAGAAACTTTAAACAGATAAGAAACCAAAAGATGGAGGCATCATATTACCTAATATTCATACGAAACTCAAATATGTTCTTCGTAAGTAGATATTTTGCAGAATGGAAATGTATTCCCATGTACATGACATTTCAAAGTTCTATTTATTTTACCCTGTTTTTGTTATTCATTTTTCCTATTCATGAAAATACAGCTAAATAATAGCAATTAATTATAGAAGGAAACGATATTAAGAAGATTGAGTTTTAGTTTTAAAGATATATTTACATGTGCTATATTTCCTGATGCACTTATATTCAAGTAACTAATTCTATGCCTATTTGGGCAGAATTCAAAAATACCCAATTTCATTTTCTATTCTTATTCTGAAAGCACTAGATTTATGAAAACTTACTATTCCTCTTCTCCTTCCAGAAATAAAAGTGTGAAGGGGCAAGAAAAAAGAAAGTGGGAGGGAGGAAGGGAGGGAGGAAAGGAAGGAAAGAAGAAAAGACAGAAAGAAAGGAAAGAAGGAAGAAAGAAGGATGGAAGGAAGGAAGGAAGGAAAGAAAGAAAGAAGGAAAGAAGGATAAGGAAAGAATTGGTTCTGTCAGGAGGAAAGTAAGACAGAGCAGAAGGAAAGAGGAGGGGAAGAAAGGGGATGAGAGAATAGAGAGAGAAGGAATGAGTGAGGAAGAAAGGAAAGAATCAAGGAAAATGGGTGTGAAGAAGAGAGTAGAGAGAGGAGAGGAAAAAGAAAGCAAGAAAGAGCTACTTGTTCCATTGCAAATAAGCACTAGTTTATGCCAAGTCTTTACTTCACAGGATTGTTTTTCATTCTGTTAGTATGATTCTGTGCTTGTAAATCATGAAGCAGAACAGAGCATGCACCGTTATCCAAACTTACTTGATAACGAAACATTTATTACAAAATTCTTCTTGCTTTATCTTGGTCTTAACCATCCAGCAGAAAAGTATAAACATGAGGTATAAAAAGTAAAGCCATATTAATATGCTGAACTGTAAAAGGCTCAAGTCAACTTCTGACATTGCCAGTCTGTGGATAACCCATTACCTTTTTTTTAATTGAGAATTTTATTTTATAATTACAATTTTTAATGTATTTAGTACAGGGTCCACAGGGTCTCACTACACAGATCGCACTCACAGTGATCCTCCTGGATTCAACCTCCCAGGCGCTGGGATTACAGGCATGCGCCACCACACCCACTCTCAATCACCATCTCAGCCCACCCAGGGGTGGGGTCGGCATTGCAAGGCTAGAGATGAACCCTGGTCCCTGCCTCTGCCTTAGCAGGCACTTTAATCTACTAAGCTATCTGGCCTGCCCTCAAATGAGAATTTTATTTTATTTTTTAAAAATAATTTTATTGAGAAACAAATAGCAATGAGACAGTTTCAAAACCGATTACTAGCATAGTTTCAATAGTTAATACATTGCATATTGTTGTCTTAGTGGTTATTCATTGTACAACATGCAGACATGATATCCTGTCCACAAATATTATTGAAAAAAATCTCTCTATTCATTGAATTAAGACAATGCAGTTATATATCTATCCTATTTTGAATATACAGATACAAAATGATTGTTCATTTGTATCCCCCTTTTTTGTTTTGTTTTGTCAGAGAAGGGTATTCCATTGTCATTTAAATATTATAGGTGTGTGAATTTGGCAAAATAATCCAATATAGTCCAGTAGTCCATAATAGTAGTGGGTTACATATAAATGAAGGACCATTTTGCAGTGAGAAAAATATATCTGTATATACAAAATAGGATAGATATACAGTCACTTTCTCTTAGTTCAATGAGAAGGAAGATTTATACTAATAGTGTTCAGACAAGATATCATATCTGCATCTTGTACTCTGAATAACTACTATGAATACAACAATATGCAATGTATTAATTATTGCAGCTGTCTTACTAACCTGTTTTGAAACTGTCTCATTGCTATTTCTTTCTCAATAAAATTAATAAAAAATACTTCTTCAATCTACAAAAGAGGGCCAGGGAGATGGCTCAGTGGAATAAGCGCTTCCCTGGCAAGCGCAAGGGCCTGAGTTCAATCCCCGGTTCCTCAAAAAAAAAAAAAAAAAAAAAAAAAAAAAAAAAAATCTACAAATGAGTTCACTTGTGAAATACTCCCTTAAACGATATGAGGTTCTTCTTAGAGTGGTTAACGCTGCATTATACTGTTAATCATTCCAATTCTATATCATATTTCTTTTTCAATATTAAAAAAACAGTCATTCTTACATTGTTTCTGATAATGAGACAGAGCAAACAATTTTTTAAATTCTTAATATAAATAAAATAATGTATGGCATATTATTTCGTTGAGAACTAAAACTACAGTTCTGAGACTAGGAGTTATTATATTTGTCAAACCAAGCAGTTATCTAATTTACTCCACATTTTTCTTATCATATTGCTCAATTATCCATCATTTTTATTAATATGTCTCTTCATTATATTTTCAAGAGAAGCCTAAAACAATCTTTCCGGAGAATTATATGTTAAATTTATAGCTGCATCCATGCTACTTTCATTTCTTAGTACTGTTCTAATAAAATGGAACAGAGCTGTCACTGGCTAATTTATTTCCATGCCAAACCACTTAAACTCTCCAGAGAAACTTCTGTTTAAATAAAGCATGCTTGACCAAAAAAGGTTGTCATGTATTAACTGTCTCTGTGGGGAGTTGATGTTAAAAGTATAATTGGTTCAGTGGAGGGAACAGAAAATAAGCTCCACTCTTCTCAGTCAGAAAACTAGCACCCTGTCCTTTCTGTATGCAAGTGTTGTCACTTCTGACTAAGAAAGTGCCACCATACACAATTAGCAGTGGGAAGGCTTCAACTTTCCTGAGCTTCGTGACTTTATGTTTCTATCCTGAGGATAAGAATTCTCTTGATGTGTATTCTCTGATTTGCCATTTTATCTGTTACAGTGGGAAGATGCAATCTGGCATAATTTTTTTTCCTTTCTCCTGTCAAAGAAGCAGATTTCTTATTTCTTTTCTCAATTCTTTATGATACTGTATTTCTCCTGGTGTTTCACATATTTTAGTCCAATTCAAAAACACTATTTATACTAACGGATTTCGAGACTCTACTATGCTATATAAATACAGTATTCCCCAATGCTGCAGAAATAAAACCAGTTTGAAGAGAGTGAAAAAGACAAAACAAACAAAAAAAAACACCTCGCAGTCACAAAGAGAATGAAAAGTCCTTCTAGATTCTCTTAAATCCACGGGTCAACTATAGTGTTCTAGTTTCTTAATCGTGGCATACAAAAATTAAGGAAACCAAAACTGATGATTGTTTATGATCCCCTTTTTAAAATATCTCTACTTAGCAATAGTTTCATCCAAGGATAAATTATTTTGCACAGTTTTCATTGTGATTACTCAACATTGAGATGGAAAAAGCACAATGGGGTTCCCAACCTAAGTCTCAGTTTATTTTAGAAAATGCTTTATTTTCTCTTGGCAGCATAATTTATGGTTTCTTTTGTTTTTCCTACAGCATTAGGTTGGACTTTACAGATTTCGGAGATGATGGTTTAGCACCATCAATACGGTTCCTCACAAACAGAAATAGTGCAGCATTTAATGACAGACTGGATACCTGACATTTTTGGGTCAGCGTAGACTAGCTCATAAAAATCAGTTGAAAAAGGACAGGCTTGGGAGGGGCCTCACATGCAATCACTTTTTGTGGCACTTTAATATGAATTTCATCATCACAAGAATCATTGCTTCTTGGCTATTGCTCCCACTAAGAGGTTTTGTTGTGTTATTTCTCCATCTTTTGCTGAAATGTTTTGGTCTACTTGATATTAATTTTGTGATGAGAGTTGTATAGCATTCTCACTATCAGTAGTAGTTTTGATAATTCCATTATATAAATCTCAAAGGCCTTGGATCACATATATATATTTGGCAGATGCCAGGACATACGTTATTTTAGCATGTGCTTATTCAATTCTTTATTTTATTTCACAATGCTAATATTTATTGATAATATTAACAATATCAACATTATTAATATATGAATATTTATTAATGTAT
>NW_004524715.1:4416754-4418574 GCF_000260255.1 Octodon degus
TGTTCAGGGTCTCACTACTAGATCAGACTTGTAGCGAGTCTGCTGTTTACAACCTCCTCCCAAATGCTGTTACAGGCACGTGCCACCATGCCCAGTGGTTGCATAGCAGACCCAGGAATTGAACTCCTGGCCCCTGCATTGTTTTTGGTTTTGATGTGTTTCTTAATGAATTTACTTAATATTTGCTGTACATAGTTGCTTTGCTTAGATTCCTCCGTGTCTTTCCTTTTATCTTTAAGTGATATCTATGATGACATCTGTTAATTTGAGGACAGTAGATTCTAGTTTTTAGTATTGAGTTGTGTTTTTACTTTGAGCATATGAACATAACATAATTGAAATATTAAATTATGTTATAATTTAAATATTAAATTTTAGACTAGATTAGTAAATGCCTTCATCTTTTTCTGTAGTAATATAGTGACTTTATCTAAATAAACATATGCAACCATCACCCTAATAATATTTAACTGATTTCTTGAGATGTAGATTTCATTTTTATGTGATTTTGTGATAGTTACCATTTTGCATGCCAGAATGTCAGTGGGAAATAATTACTTTATTGAAAGAAAAGGCTTGAAGTACAATACTTTGCAAGTTTACTGCTTTGCAAGTAGACTGCTTTTCTTAGTTACTTTTCTTTCTTGTTGTTTGGACAAAATACCTGATGCCAAAAGTTAAGAAAGGAAAGGTTTATTTAGCTCATGGTTCATGGACATTTCAGTGGGTAATCAGCTAGTCCAAGACAAGGTAATACAGCACAGGGCAATGGTACAAGGTGTCAGAAGACAAAGTCACAGAGCAAAATGGGAAGAGAATAGGTCCCCTTTCCTCTCTTATCTTTCAAGCAGACTACCCACCTCATGTCAGGTGTAGCACTTGCACTATCTCTGTGCCCTCCTTTTGCACAGCTTCCAGATATTTGCAAAGTGAGGACCCTGGCCCCATGCTGTCATTTAATCTTCTAAATTTCTCAGGTTGACAAGATGAATCAACCATTACAACATCCTAGAGGGAAAACAGTTGCCCCAGGGAATGTCCTCTACACCCTAGGATATAGAGCTGCTAAGTTCCTTAGTTCAGCTTATAAATTTCACAAGTTGACATGATGTATCTACCATTACACTACTTTACTGGTATTTTTTTTTCAATTATTAACTTTTGTCAGTACATGAAGTACTATATATGTTAATTAAAAAAGCAAAAAGCTGGTTCTTTGAAAGATTAAATAAAATCGATAAGCCCCTAGCTAACCTCATCAAAAAGAGGAAAGAAAAAATTCAAACACAAGCAATAAGGAAAGAAAAAGGTGTAATTACCACAGACTCAGTGGAAATTAAAAAGATTATCCATAGCTACTTTGAGAATCTTTATGCTCACAAAATAGAAGACACGAAGAAATGGACAGATTCCTAGAAAGGTACAAATTACCATAACTGAATTGACATGATATATATGTTAATTAGCTCAAACAAAGCATTTCATGCTATTTACTCATTTGAAAACAGTGTCTTTCATTATGGGCACATGGAGCTTGTCAATGGAAGAGAAAGAATTTTGCTGTTCTCCTTCTTGGTATCTTCTAGAAAGAGGTAAAGATGTTGTATGGCAGTGATACATCCATACTTACATTATAGTAGTACAATTCACAAAATTAAACCTTGGAAGCAGCGTGTAGGCCCATGAACACATGAATGGATAAACAGCTATTTAGATATGATGGAGTACTACTATGCCACAAAGAAAGCTAATTTCAGTGATTGGTAGAGAAATGGGTGTACTATGAAACTATAATATTAAGGGAAATAGGGCTGGCCAAA
>NW_004524715.1:4419984-4421030 GCF_000260255.1 Octodon degus
CCATAATTGGAAATGCTCATTTGTGCCATGTGGCGCCATTACTAGTGCTCAAAAGGACCACTGCATGAACTTTATGTTCATGCAGCCGTTAACTCATGAATTTAAATATATTTCGAATAATTTGTTTGGAATTCTGTAACAGCTCTTACTTTGCATTATAAAACTAGTTTTTTAAATATGATAATTGTATAATTAAAAATAATCTTAGGCTATAATTTGTCTTCTCTCTAAACTGATCATTGGAGCCGTGATCAAGAGGTCAGAGAAGTGCAAGTCATTGGATCAGCTCTGTGCAGATGGGGACACAGAAGGGACCAGGCAGGTGAGAGGATGGGTGTGACAATTTTTATAAGGCTCATCACTTTGACTTGTGAGGGAAAAAAATGACACCATCTGTGTTGTCATTCTTGTTAACCTTCTACTTTGAGTAGAAAAGATAAATTAAATACTAAGAATATGCAAAACACTACAGAACAGTGTTTATATCAGACTTACTAAAAAGCAAACTGTGTTTTGAATAATGTTGTCCCTGTGTATCACACTTATTATCCATAATCAGTGAATAGTTATCTCTAAGGTTGAGAAACTCTCTTGTCATAAAATGCTAATCATAGTTTCTGATTTAAATTTAAAACCAGCCCATTTTAACCCATTAAATCACATTTTTTGATGTTAGCAAATTGTTTAAGTATGTGTTTTATTTTTAATACCTGAGTAATTTCTATAATGAGTCAGACAGAAAAAGTAGATTTGACACTTACATGCCATTTAACAAAAAGAAAGGAACATACATTTTAATATTCATTAAGGGTACAGATTCTATTCAGTTTGACTAAAATTATGAGAGAAGAATATTATCTTTTACAGCTTGTAGTTTTCTAATTCTAGGCTATCTTATTAATTTACCAGATCTTCAAGACATTTTTCTTTTCTCACATTGTATCTGCTCTAAGAAAGAGAACTAGTGTTATCTTATTATCAAAAATGTTTCTCTGGAACTGTGGAGATAGCTCAGGGATCTAAGTGCCTGCCTGGCAAGAGCAAGG
>NW_004524715.1:4421195-4421753 GCF_000260255.1 Octodon degus
GTAGAGCATGGTAGAGCATGGTAGAGGCATGGTAGAGCATGGTAGAGCACGGTAGAGCACGGTAGAGCACGATAGAGTACGGTAGAGCACGGTAGAGGCATGGTAGAGCACGGTAGAGGCATGGTAGAGCACGGTAGAGCACGGTAGAGCGCGATAGAGCATGGTAGAGTACGGTAGAGCATGGTAGAGGCATGGTAGAGCATGGTAGAGCATGGTAGAGCATGGTAGAGGCATGGTAGAGCACGGTAGAGCATGGTAGAGGCATGGTAGAGGCATGGTAGAGCATGGTAGAGCATGGTAGAGCATGGTAGAGGCATGGTAGAGCATGGTAGAGCACGGTAGAGCACGGTAGAGGCATGGTAGAGCACGGTAGAGCATGGTAGAGCATGGTAGAGCACGATAGAGCACGATAGAGTACGGTAGAGCACGGTAGAGGCATGGTAGAGCACGGTAGAGGCATGGTAGAGCACAGTAGAGCACGGTAGAGCACGATAGAGCACGGTAGAGCATGGTAGAGCATGGTAGAGGCATGGTAGAGCATGGTAGAGCATGGTAGAG
>NW_004524715.1:4421853-4422388 GCF_000260255.1 Octodon degus
GCATGGTAGAGCATGGTAGAGCACGGTAGAGCACGGTAGAGCACGGTAGAGCATGGTAGAGGCATAGTAGAGCATGGTAGAGGCATGGTAGAGCACGGTAGAGCACGGTAGAGCACGATAGAGCACGATAGAGCACGATAGAGCACGGTAGAGCACGGTAGAGCACGGTAGAGGCATGGTAGAGCATGGTAGAGCATGGTAGAGCACAGTAGAGCACGGTAGAGCACGGTAGAGCACGATAGAGCACGGTAGAGCACGGTAGAGCACGGTAGAGGCATGGTAGAGCATGGTAGAGCATGGTAGAGCACGGTAGAGGCATGGTAGAGCACGGTAGAGCATGGTAGAGCACGGTAGAGCACGGTAGAGCACGGTAGAGCATGGTAGAGCATGCCTACAATCACAGTGCTGGGGGGGCTGAGACAGTGGGATTACTAGGAGTCCAGGCTATATAGTGAGACCTTATACCAAAGATATAAATTTAAAAAGTCTTTCTCTGAGTGCCTAAAATAGAGTGTCAAATCATTTATTTGGCCTA
>NW_004524715.1:4423747-4430904 GCF_000260255.1 Octodon degus
GGCTGGCCAAATAGCTCAGCAGATTAAAGCACCTGCAAGCAGGCCCAGGGTCCAAGGGTTCGATCCCCAGGCCTGCCATGCTGGCCCTGCCCCCGGGACTGCTGAGATGGCAATTGAGACTGGGTGTGGTGGCACACATCTGTAATCCCAGCTCTTGGGAGGCTGCAAACAGATGGATCACTATGAGTCTGATCTAGTAGTGAGACCCTGAATACCCTGTAGACCCTTCCCTAAAATAAAAAAAATTAAAAAAAAATTAAGAAACATTTTGTAAGAGTCTCTTCATAAGTTATAAAGAGTGCTGAAAGTGTAAGAGATTTCAGTAGTGCTTTTATCTTAGGCTCTAAGAATGATCTTTCTTCACTGTTTGGAGACTGTCACTATCATTTGTAAGTGACTAATGTGTTTCTTGTTAATGTGCCCTGAAATACAGGAAGAAAACTTTTTAAATACAAAGGTGATTAAAATGTTTTCCTTAACCCCAAAGAAGAAAATAAATCTCTTCTACCTTGAGGTTCCTATAGAAAATTACACAACCAGAGAGGGTAGGGATTGACACGTGACCTCATAGAAGAATAGAAAATAGAGAGATGCAGCCATGAAAGAAACAGAATTTGAATGAGAAGAGGTAACACACAGCATGAAGGTTTAGTAATGACAAGTTTTCAGTTAGAAAAAAAAATATAGGTGTGCAGTATCTACAGTTGTGGAGGTACTTATCATACAATTGGGTTTACATAAATTTCATAAATGCTTACTATGGATTAGACAGCAAGCACAGTGTACAATACAACGCAACATTTTGTGTTACAATGGTCAAACGTTGAGCAGTAAGGCTTTAGGCAACAGAAAACCAGTTACTGAGAAATATTCCAAGTTAGTATTCTGGGATGGTTAGTGCTTACACAGAAATCAGAGCAAGGGATTGTATAAACAGAACAACTGTAATTTTTCTTTCCTCTTTGCACAGGGAGAAAGACAGTTTAATGAATTAGGTCATCTGAATATGTACCTTTTTGCCTTATTCTCATCATCTTGAATTTAATTTTCTTTTTTTTTTCCCAAATGTTTGCCTGTCAAGGTACTTAAGTCTGATTAAACTTCTATTAGAAATTAGTTGCAAGAGTCCAAATTCCAGTTTTTATTTTTTTTTTTCAGTCTGGAATTTCATCTGAAAGTTTCATAGATACTAAGCCAAATGTAGAAACCCAAAGAATTCCCATAGTAGGAAGTCCAGAGTAGAAACTGATGAATTACCATTCATTTAAAATGTTTTACCTCAGTGCTCAGTAAAATAAAAACAAAGTAAACTATGATTATGAGGGTTTCTAGACATTTATAGAGCACTGAAAATGCGCCTACAGGCATTACTAGATATAACTTTTCTAAACCAGCCTTTTAATAGTCTAAAGCAAATCCATTATACACACATGAATATTAAGATATATTAATATTTAATTAATCTGAATAAGCTATTGTATCTTATTTTCTTTTTATATCATTACGGTGTTCAGTATAAAACTTTCAGAAATTGCTGAATATGTTTATATACAACATTGGGATTTTAAGTCCATATTCTATTCTTAACAATGAAAATTATTTTCACTATATTAGTCCACCATTCAATTAATTGTAGATTGAAACTTTTTAATATAACTGAAATGGAAGTGTCTGTAAAGCATATACTCAGATTAAAATTCAGTTGACTTAGTTTATGCTGTACCATTTCTGGCCTGGTCTTCAGATATTTGGTGAATACAATTTTGACATGGCTAATTACTAGGCATTACTTATTTATAGAGAGTTTGGTTTTTATTGACAAATCACTAAAAAAGAATAAAAGGAAATAAAGTCACAGTGTCTTAATCCATTTTCTCTCTGCATAATGAGACACCACATGCAGAAAATTTACAAATAAAGCAAGTTCCTTTCCTACTCTTCTCGACCCTGGCAGGTTGATGCTGGAGGAACAGTATTTAGCAAAAGTGTTCTTGGCGTGGGCCCTCTGCGGAGATCTAGGTGGTGCAGGCAGCACCCAGGGAAGCAGAATAAGCTTGCTCACTTAGCTCTGTTATTTCTCTCATGAAACAATTAATGTGATCACGTCCTCTCAAGCGATCTTTCTTCCTAATTGCCTTCCAAATATCCCACCTTCCAATACCATTAACCCATGAGTTTGCAGATTAAGCTGTAACGTGATTTATAGAGTAGACAAATCCAGGCCATCAAACACAATATTGAACATTCTAAAGTCTATCTCTTATTGAAGAGAGAACACAAATGTGTCACTATATCTTCATTGCCTTTAGTACAAGCTCTGAGACTTACACACTAATATATATTTGAACAGCACATATGTATGGACTTACAATGAACAAAGAGTTTTGGAAGAAAGCTGTCTGAATGCTGGGAGCGAATATCTGTCATTACCAACAAGTAGGAGTGTGGTGCAGACGAAACATCAAGGCGTCTTTTAATTAGTCCCGTATGTTTGGAGTATTCATAAGAATTGTCCAAGTGCCACTTATAAAATTAAAATAAATGATTATGGGACTATCTGAATATTCCAGATTGAATGCTATATGAATGTAAATTTATTTTATGTAAATTTTAACATGACTTTTAACTTTGAAAATTGTAATTTTAGCCTGGATATTTAGAGTGTATTGTATATCTGCAATGGACGCTCTCATTCATATCTTATGGAATGAGAGTCACTGAGAAAGAACAGATTCTTTACAGACAACAACCAAAGGTGGCATGATTTCACTTGTGCACTTGTTTTTGAGAATCAAACTTCTTGAGGCAGAGAGGATGATACTAGTTTCTGCAAGCTTAAAGCTGGAGGAAACAGGGAGTGATGTTCACAGTATAAAGTTTCAGCTATGTATATGAAAAAGTTCTAGAGAGCTATTATGCAATGTTTCTTTGATAATCATATAGTAATATGCATTTCAAATGTGGTAGATATATACCATTTTAAATGTCCTTACTTCAAAAAGAAAACAAACAATTAAAAATACAAGGACATAAAACAACTCTGGAAGGTTTTGACACTATTTATTTTCTTGATAGGGCAATAACTGAACCACCAATGTCAAAACCCATGAAAATATGCATCAAATACGCACAGTTTTATTTATTTTGTCTACGTTGTTAATATAATATTGAATACATTTTAAGTATGAAATATGGTGTCATTAGTCTGCTTTGCCATTCTCAAATTTTGTTTTAAGGTGAAAACTACTAACCTGTTTTGAAACTGACTCATTGCTATTTGTTTCACAATAAAATCAATCAATAAAAAATAACTAAAACACAGATTAAAAAAAAGAAGGAAAACTTACCCATAAATGGAGACACTGCATGTGTGTCTAAAACAGACAAACTATATTGAGAAACATTTATCACACAGCTGATGTGAACCCTTCACTGTATTTAATAGGCTATGCAGGTGTGTATTGACCACCATTCTTTTCTAACTCTGAGCATATATCTATGTTCTAGTCTATTTGATATCACGTTTTTCACTCTTATGCCAGTATTTGTCAATTTTACTGTTGGTTTTAAAGTCTTAGTCCAAAATATGATGATGAATTCCCCTCAGTGTAGGTTTTCTTCTTTCCAGTCCTAAGATATGGGGAAAAATTCTCTTCTCCAACATGAACTTTTCCAACTTGTGTTTTGGGTTTTTTTTTCAAGGGAACAATGTAATACAGGACACACATTTTATAAGATTTTTTAATGAATCACCCAAATAATCCTATATAAAGAGTACAGGAAATCTGTCCACACAAGACAAAGACCAAAGAATCCAACTGAGGGTGCAGATCCCATTGAATGAGTCCAGCTAGAGCCCATTACAATAGCTTTACAAATCCAGTTGGAGGCTTAGAGCCCACGACAATGTCTCACATAGACCATCTTCATGGATCTGTCCTACGAAGGCCCAAACATTAGTGGGGGAAGCTAGGAAGTCTGTGCCAGTGGCATGAAGGATCTGTGCTAGCAGGCTGAGGGATCTGAACTGGACGCAGGAAGCAACACTCAAGGTAAGAACCCTCAGAAGAGCCACAGCCATCCTCAGCAACGGTGAGGTCCTGAGCTTCCCCAGCTTGAAGAAAGCTGAGTTCTCATCAGGAAAGCCAATATCCTTGACCACAGTCAAGGTCCTACAGCAGAACAGCCTGAGAACCAGCAGCTTCCACCAGCTTCCAGTTCTGCCTCTTCGGCTGCTGGCAACAATCCTCAGCTGGGCTTCCCTCACTGAGCACCATGCTAGTTCAGTTCACATAGATGTAACAAGTTCAGCACATCAATATTCTACTACACAACTATAGAACAGAGCTCTTCTAAGTGTTTTGTGTAGATTCTATGAGACATCATAAATGTAATCTATCAATGGTGACTTGCCAATTTTTAGTAACTTAATAAGATGCAGCCAGGGGAGATAGCTCAGTAGAATAAGTGCTTGCCTGGCAAGCACAAGGGTCTGAGTTCAATCCATGGTTCCACCAAAATAAATGCATAAATGCATAAATAAATAAATAAAATTTAATAAGCAAGAAATTCACTTTTCACCACATTACTTTCTTGCTACTTATATTTTCAGTCACACTTCTCATAAATTTTAACTTTTTATTGAAAAAAATTATCACTTTTATAAATATTTCAAAGAAATCCAAGAAATTTCTTCCAACCATATTGAAGATTAACAGTGCATAGATTGTCCTATATGCATTTTGGCTTCTCAAAACTGGTGTTGTCATGGCTACCCTTTAATGTCAAAGAGAGTTTGGTCTTGTTTATTTTGGGAAAGGAAGTTTGCTGGAAAGTCAACGTGATCTGGGGTTTAGATATTTATTTTTATAATAAAATATGATAATATTTTATTATAGCTTTGTGAACATGTATTCCTCTGTCATCTGACTTTTTAAATCCCTTTTTCTTAAAAATATAAGAACCTCATTAAATAACTAATTCATAAGAACAATTGAAATTATCAAATAAGATGTCAGAAAATTCAAGGGCTGTTTTCAATGCATCTTCTAAAGTTACACACACTGCATCATCAGCAGTACATTTAACAATTTAATAATTTACAATAGCTATCTGCTCTTTGAATAACTTTATGGCATCTGTGCTTCTCATATTTATGTAATTCCCATTTTAAACAATCTAACTTATTATATTATTCTATTTATGCTTTTTGCCAGGTAATACAACTTTATTTCACTCATAATGAAAGAGAAGGAAAATGTAAATAGACGTTAATGTTTCTTTTCTTACATAGTCAAATTTTTAAAAATAATTTATTTATTTAGTCATTTGGTACAAGGTCTCACTATACAGCTAGCGTCATAGTGATCCTCCTGTCTCAGCCTCCCCAGCACTAGGATTCCAGGCATGTACCACCATGCCTGGTTTCGGTGTCTGGCTGAGCATAGTGCTGGCACGAGGATTAAGCCTGGGTCCTTGCACTTGCCAGACAGGCGCTTAGACTGTCAAACTGTCTCCCCCACCCCTTTTCTTACATAATTACTTTACCATAAAATACAGTCAGCAGAGCTTTTCCTGTGTAGGCATTTGAAGTGCTGTGTGGAATCCACCCTCCTCCCTCCCTTCAGATGCTTACCATTTCAATTCCATCGTCAAAGTGCAAAAAGAACTATCAAAAGCATCCTGAATGACATCAAATTTCTTTCCTTTCTATTTTTTTTTCCTCTGTGACTGGAGTGTTTATGCTGGGAGGAATTTCATATGTTAGTCCCAGCTGACAACAGTAAGTCCTTACGCAAGTGTCATTACTCGATGCATAGAAGCAGTCAGCACAATGAACTGTGGAAAGGTTTGGAATATAATTTGTCTTTCCTCTTCATGTCATTAAACTCATATACACACAGAGGTGAGGCAATATTTCAGCCAAAATTGGAAGCACTGAATTATCAGTTATCCCTTTAAAATCAAGTGGTGCAAAGTTCTGTCCAGTGAAATAGTTCATCCAACAAATCTGCTCTGGTCCGAGGCTCTTCTAGAAATTACATTTATGGGGACACTTATCATGAGAATCCAGCTGTGTTGTTGGAGGGTTGGTTTTCCAACCTCAGTGTGTGCTGATAACTAAATTCAGCCACAGCGTAAGCTCATTCAGAGCTTTTCTGTGATGTGCTTTAAAATAATTATTCAAGTACACATCGGCTTTATTCTACTCTACATTCTCAATTCACTCTGGAAAGCAGAGTAGTGCCTGGATTTTCCTGGATTTCCAACACACTTCATAAGGCAAGGACTAGTTACAGTTTTCACCCCTATTTCAGGAAAAACAAAAATAATTATAATATTTAAACTAAGTTCTTACTATGAACCGCATAAAGTTCTATATCCATACATTAACCCTTTCTATTTCTATAACAGCCCTGAAAATGGGGACCGTATTATGTCTTTTCTGCACACAATCATGTTTTTCTGCAAGTGACCTCAAAAATTTCTCTCCTGCTTGCAATATGCTCTTCCCCTGCTCCTTTCTTCAAGTGCTCGTAGCATCTGCTTCTAGGGCTTTGTGTCTATTTTCTAGGGTATTTTTCAGTCAAGTTGTAAGCAAAGAAAGCAATAGAGAAAAGAAAAATATTTACTTAAGAGATATTGCATAGTTCACAAGATTACTGAAAAGTTCAGGGAGCTAAAATAAAAAATAAATGCAAATAGGTAAGAATAACTCCATGACTCTGTTCTTTGCTGATGATGTGCTGTTTCCTGGGATTTTATTTGGCAAAGAAGTGTAAGTGAAAATCTTGTACATCACTTCAGAGAAGTTTTAAGAGATAGTCCTGATTTTACCTTATCTGTTTCCTCTATCACATAACAGAATATCCCACATAGGGACTGTGCCTAAGTGTGACTTCTGAAATATAAATTATTTATTCTGTTTTACCCTTGAGATTTTGCTTTGTTTGTACAAACCATAATATACCTTAAATTGCCTAGTAAAAGGGGCACTGCATAGCAAATAGTACTCTATCCAAGAGGATATAGCTCTTGGTACAGGAGGATACTGTTTCTCCAAGGAATAAAAAGTCTTTGCAAGCTGACACTTCTAGCTTTGCTGCTCAATGATAATTACTAGTTCTGATGTCATGACTACCATCGCACCAGAAACA
>NW_004524715.1:4431389-4432975 GCF_000260255.1 Octodon degus
GTTACTGATTCTCCTTTCCCTTCCCTAACCCTCTCCTTCCCTCCCTTCCTTTCCTTTTCGCCACTCCCTTCCTTTTCTTTCCCTAACCCTAACTCTATAAGATTCATTCAGCTGGCTTCAGGACCTTGAGCTTTCTAGGCAAGCTCTTACTCCACTGCACGATCTCCCAGGCCCATTTATCACCATCTTTTAAAGAAAAAATAATAATATCAAAAAATTGCTTAGCACAATTGAACCTACTTGTATTTGAATTTCAGTCTCTTGGTGATACTAACCATAATGGATTTCTCTTTTTCTCCTGAGATAAATTTAACCATGTTTTCCAGATATAACCTCCATCATCAAAATTCTGGGCATATCCAGGATCTAAAATTTAAAAAACAATCACTATTCTGTAATGCAAATATGCATTAATCTGGGGGCTATGAGATTCTGACAAAGCTTCTGGTTTATTGATAAAATAGACACTGTAAACACGTTTACTTCTTGGATTTTATTATTGGCTTTAAGCTGCCACTGGGGCTGTGCCATTATTCTGCAAACTTCATGGGGGCAACACACAGGAGAAAAGATAGTGTGATAATAGGGATGAGGGGCGGTGGGGCAAGAAACAGAATGATCAGACCGTCTGGCTTGGTATTTAGCTATTGACCAATACCACTTATTTGAAAAATACTTGTTAATTTAATCATAAATTTCTCTGTTTCAAGCCACTACTAGTCAGATATTTTGTTAACTGAAAGAAAAAAATATTTCCCACTAATGTACATAGTGAACCTGACAACACATGAAAGATAAAATATTTTGAGGAAAAGAGATATTTGGCACACACTTTGAAAAATGCAGTGAAGTATTCTTATCACACCAAATAGAAAACAAACACATGATGTAAAAAGCGGCTCTTCTACTTTCATTTTCAGTGTATTTCTTGAGTAGACAGCATCTTATAGCTTGAGGCTTGGTAAGTTTATGTTTTCATAAATTTATGCTCGAGGCCAACTACATAGAAAAATTCACTTTTCTAAATAGCTCATTGTGTTTTCTAGTACATTTCATGTTTGCCTCCTTCCAATGTTGACATTTGTCAGCCCCTTGATTCTGTCGGGATCTCAGAGTGACTGCTATGAGGACATATTCTGATTTTGCAGCTCATTAGAAGTGGATCTTAGGCAAGTTTATTCAAAGAGAGCTTTAAAAGATCTATGTTTCAAATTGTGCATTGAATATTTAATTTCTGTAAGTAGACTCTTAAGCTTTTACCAATCCTGAAATATCCAAGGATGTATATAAATAAAATCATGTTTTTCAACAAAGAATTTTGAGTTTTTAAGTTTTTGTTTTTTTTTTAAATGCATACACATAAAGTCAAAATGGATTAAAGATCTAAACATCAATGTTTCTGTAAGTTTTAAAATTCATGCCTGTGATTATGTCTCTAGATAAAAAACATTAACCAAAATATCTACTAAAGAGGAAAATAAAAATATTATAATGAATAATTTCAAAATTTATTTTAAGCTCTGTATACTAGTTACGGCGACATTAAAAATATTCTATAAAATTTATGCAGAATATGTTGTCCCACT
>NW_004524715.1:4433920-4434793 GCF_000260255.1 Octodon degus
GGTCCTGACTCACACACAGGAGCCTTCATCCAACGCCCATTCTTTAACTATAAAACAGGAGCCAGTCTCCCAGCAGACTATTTAGATCATAACAGAAAACAGCAAGGTGTGAGGCATTATCTTTTCCCAAACCCTGTTGGTATTTGTGTGTGTGTGTCTGTGTGTGTGTGTGTATCTGTGTGTGTGTATATACAGCATCAAGCATCTCAACCACTCTTATGAGAGAGGCTATTAATACAATGTCAACTGAAGGATCTCTGAGCAAAGAAACATAAATATGGGCAGGAAGGAGATGATATACCACTGGATTAGATAGAGTAAACTGGGAAGAGGAAGAGGAGTAGAAACAAGAGGAGGGAAAGGAACAAGAGAATGGAAATAGTTCATCTTTGCCACGGTGTAGAAGGAGAAAACAAATACAGACAAACATTTTGTACAGTACATATTTTCTATGATTAATACAATCATTATATACACCAGAAGTGTAGCAACAGAATTAATTAAGAACCAAGCAACCCCCCAAAACAGAAGCTAAATTTTGGCTCATTTGAAAATTCAAAATATACTAAAATAATTTTATTTTGAAAAAACTAAAAGAGCACTGTGCAGTCATTGTACCTGTCCAGTGTAAGATCTTAATTAACATTAATACCTGCTGAGATGTGCCAGTTGGCAAATTTTAATGTCCTAATTGATTGTGGGGTCCCAATTACAATTATGTCTGAGAATGCATAAATTTAGATTATGTAGCTGTTGTACTCTTGTGTGAATTCTCACCTTAACTTGCACAATTACTGCTTTGGCTACAAGTTCTGTTTATGACACACATTTTCCTGAAATACCTCATGATGTCCATGGATATTCTATCACAAT
>NW_004524715.1:4436343-4448670 GCF_000260255.1 Octodon degus
TGTTATGTTGAGCTGTAGGGGACTCAGGTCAACAATTTCTGACATTGCCAGTCAAGTGGAAGACACAATACTATTATGGACTACTGGACTCTTTTAGAATATTTTGCTGAGTTAACACACCTATAACATTCAAATAATGGAACTAAACAAAAAAATACAGATGAATGTCCATTTTGTATCTGTATACTAAAAATGGTTAGGATAGATATATAGTTACATTCTCTTAATGAATAGAGGAATTTGTTCTAATAACATTTGTAAATAGGATATCATGTCTGCATCTTGTACAGCAAATAACCACTAGGAAGAATGTATGCAAGGTGCTAATTATTGAAACTGTCCTACCAATTTGATTTGAAACTGTCTCATTGCTATTTGTTTCTCAATAAAATTATGGGAAAAATAAATAAAAAATAAAAACAAAAAATAAAATAGTATTAAACTAGAAAAATACAAATAATACAAAGTTTCAATAAGCAAAATAATGTGAATTTCACAGTACTAGGTGTATTGCATGATGTTATCTTCAAGTTAGTTGATCATATTACCAGATACATGCATGCAAAATAGGAACAAGAAACAAAAAAAAAGAGAATATATGAGAAAGCAAGTAGAATGAAAAAGAAAAAGGTAATTGGAAAGAACACAAAACAAATTAAAGATTAACTGCTGCTTTCCATAGACCAGCAGAAATCTACAGTACAGCTGCCCAAACCATACTGCTTACATCCTATCCTTCTCAACTCACTAATTCCTTCCTTTTGAACAGGTTCATCCCTTTCTCCTACTATCAACTGTACCCTTCAGATTTTATTTTCTCTTTTGGATTTTTAAAATACATAATAATATGATGATTACACATCAGAATTTGATTTCTTTCAATTAAGAATATGGGCTCTAGATTCGTCCACTTACCAATAAAAGCCTAAAATTTATCCTTTTTATAGCTGAAAAGCACTCCATTGTGTAAAACTACCACATCTACTTTATCTCAGTTGGTGGGCATTTGGGTTGCTTCCAAGATTTAGCTACGACAAATTGTGTTGCTACAAACATGGGTGCACATATGTCACTGAGCTATGATATTTTCAGTTCTTCTGGAAAAATAGTCAGGAGGGGAATAGCTGGATTGAACAGGACCTCTAACTCTAGCTTCTTAAGGGCTCTCCACCCTGATTTCCAAGGTGGTCGCACCAGTCTGAACTCTCACCAACAGTGCAGAAGGGCTCCTTTTTCTCCTCAGCCTCTCCAGCATTTCTTATTCACTGACTTCTTGGTGTTAATCATTTTTTCTGGGGAGAGATGAAATCTCAATGTTGTTTTAATTTGCATTTCTTGAATGATCAATGATGTTGAACTTTTTTATATATTTACTTGCCTTTTATATTTATTCCTCTAAGAAGTGTGTATTTATGTCAGATGCCCACTTTTGGAGTGGGTCTTCCAATTGTGGCAGCCTGAAATTTTTAAATTTTTGCTATGATCTAATAGAAAGCCTTTGTCAGAGGGATAGTTGGCTATAATCTTTTCCTAATTCATTGGTTTTCTTTTTACTTGGTTAGTGATTTTTTTGGAAGTGCAGAAACTTTTCAAAAAGGTTGAGATCCCAACTGTTGATTCTTTGAAGTATTTCTCATGCATTTGGGTTTATGGTCATGAATTCTCCACTTACCCCATGTCTTTAAGATTTATGCCTACATTTTCCTACAGGAGACTTAGTGTTTCTGTTTTAATGTTCACATCTTTTTCTGTATTTAGGACAGGGTCTACAGGGTCAAACTAAATAGATCAGACTCGTAGTACTTCTCCCCTTTTCAGCCTCCCAAGTGCTGGGTTTACAGTTGTGTGCCAGCACACCCAGTCTCAATCGCCATCTCAGTGCACCGAACAGGTAGGAACTTCATGGCATGCTGGATGTTTGCATACTTGATCCATTGTGTCTGTAGTTTAGTGCATGGTGGTAGAGATGGATCTAATTTTAGCCTTCAGCATGGTTAAAGCTAGTTCTTAAGCAACATTTATTAAAGAGGCTGTCTTTCTTCCAGCGAATATGTTTGGCTCCTTTTCAAAGATAAGACAGCTGAGTATGTTTGTATTTTTGTCTGTATTTTTCTAATCTGTTCCACTGCACCTCAGGTCTCTTTTTATGCCAGTAACTTTTTTTTTTTATCACAGTAGCTTTATAGCATAATTTCAGGAATTGTGATGCCTCCTGTCTTTCTTCTGTTGTCCAGGATTGTTTTTTGCTATTCTAAGTCTCTTCTGGTTCCACATGAATTTTTGATTTTTTTCTAGATCCGTGAGGTATACTAATGGTATTTTAATAGAGATTGCATTGGATCTATGTAACAATTTTGGGAGTGCTGCATTTACACAATGTTGAGTCTTCCTATCCAGTAGCAAGGGATATCTTTCCATTTCTACCAAATCCTCTTCAATGTATTTTCTTAGCATACTGTAATTTTCATTGAATAAATCTTTTCCTTCCTTTGTAACATTGCTTCATAAGTATTTCAATTTTGAGGATGTTATTGTGAGGGGCATGGTTTCCCTAATTTTTCTCTTGCTGCATTTGGTGTTTTTGTACAAAAATGCTAATGATTTTTGGGTGTTGACCTTGAATCCTGCTACATTGCTGAATTTGGTTATTAAATCTACAAATCTCTTCATGGATTCTTTGTGTCTTCTAGGTAGTGTATCATGTCATCTGCAAATAATTATAATTTCACTTCTTTTCCAACCATTATTCCTTTTTATTTCTCTCTCTTGTCTAGTTGCTCTCACTAGTGTTTCCAAAACTACAATGAATAGAGTGGAGGCAGTCTACATTCTTGTCTTGTTCCTGATTTTAAACTGAAGATTTTACTTTCCCATTCAGTATGATGTTGGCTGTTGGTTTCTTATAGAGGGCTTTTATATGGTTAACACATAAACCATCTATTATGATTTTCCTGTAGGATTTCTACTATTAATGAGTTTTGGACTTTGTCAAAAGATTTCCAGTAATCTTAATGCTGTAGTTTCACTTATTAAGACACTTTCATTCATTATTGCAAAAGTTACCAATTCCTCCTTCAAGAAATTGTTAAAAACTTTGCAGTCACACATTGAGTTATTATAATCTTCTCAGTGACTAAACAGCCTCTCACATACAATTTGCCTTTAAGATCAAAAGAACATAAGGCACTTTTCACATCTCTGCATGAAGCAGTCCCAAAGAATCTCTTCAGGAAAAATTCTAACTGTATCTAACTTTCTCCAGAAGCTCAAGTAGGTATCATTCATGAACCTTTCTCCAAAGATATTTAATTTATATACTCGTTCATGGCACACATAAACACACCAGAAAATAACAAAAACAACTTTGTGAGAGGACTCTAAAGGAGTAGGGCACTGATCCATCCACAGTACAGGGAACCACTGCCTTGGTTAAATTCCTCTAAATTTTGGTCCATCAAAGGCTGCTTTATTTCAGCACTGTCAAGAAATAAGAGTGGGCCCAGCCAGATAGCTTAGTGGACCAAAATGCCTGCTTAGGCAGAGCTCAGCAGCCAGGGTCTGATTCCTGTGTGCCTTGCCAGTCCTGCCCCCAGGCTGTGCTGAGATTGCTATTGAGACTAGGAGTGGTGGTGCACTCCTGCAATCCCAGCTCTTGGGAGACTGAAAACAAGAGAATCACTACAAGTCCAATCTTTGTAGTGAGACTCTGTAGATGCTGCAGACCCTGTATGAAATACATTAAAGGAAAGAAAGAAAGAAGAAAGAAAGAAAGAAAGAAAGAAAGAAAGAAAGAAAGAAAGAAAGAAAGAAAGAAAGAAAAAGAAAGAAGGAAGGAAGGAAGGAAAGGTAGATCTGCTTGGTATTGGCAATGTGAATACAAACCAAAAGTCTTTTGGGACATTTTGTGCTGTGAGGGTAACAACTTCCTCTTTATAATTTTTGTTAAATCCATTTTTACTTAAACTTGTGAGGGCTGGTCAGATAGCTCAGCATATTAAAGCACCTGCTTAGGCAGATGCAGGGACTGGGGTTTGATCCCTGGTGTGTCATGCTGGCCTCACCCTCAGGGCATGTTGAGACAGTGATTGAGACTGGGCATGGTGGTACACACCTATAATCCCAGCACTTGGGAGCCTGACAATGGGAGAATCACTATGAGTCTGATCTGTGTAGTTAGATCCTGTAGACCCTGAACTAAATACAGTAAAAAAAAAAAAAAAAGAAAATTAACTTGTGTATCAACTGTCTTTGTGTGTGTTACCACACAGCAACATTCTTTAAAACATATCCCCTAGGTGTTTATTCACTATAGAAGTTTTAGCAAGGTTTTCTTATATATCTCTTAGAGTCTGTGGATCCATATAAGGAAAATTATAAGTTACCTAGGGACTTTTGGAGATTTACCAGGGACTTCTTAGCTTCTGTGCCATAAACCAAGTGCTAGCTGCATGTAAGATTTACAGCTTGTTGAGCCTGCAATCATCTACACCTATCTTCCTGTTCTGCCTTGGTTTGTACATTCATCATTATATTCTTGATAAAATGGACACACTCACAGGATAGATGTAAATCTAGGTTCTCTGGTACATCTGAGCTGCAGATGTAATGGGCTTCCCCATACTCAATCCATTGTCAGGTTGATTCTACAGTTCTGTGGGAGCTTCCAACCTCCCCATCTCCATACTTCACAGAATCTTCTGAATTTAATTGAGTGCATCACAATGGGAAATTTTCTACTTTATAGATGGGGATAATTCCCTGGATATATGGTTTGTTGGACAGCTGTTGTTATTTTGTTTTGTAATCACTTAAACAGAAATCCTTTTCAAGGGTGGAAACCAAGAGTGAACCACAGAGATGTTACAGATTCGTGGTCAACAATTAGTTCCTTTTGTGTGGTTTCACTAACTCTTTAGTCACTGTCAAAAATTGAGCTACTCCAGCCCAATATCAGCAATAGTTTCTTGTCCAATATCTCACTCCTTTTGAATAACAGATTTTGGTTAATTTGCCTTATGGATGCTCAATGTGTAATTCAAGGTCACATATACTTGTGGAGATATTACACAAGGCCTCATTGATATACTCCCTAGCCCCATCTGAGTTCCATTGGTTCTTACTATTAGCCCAGGAATGGATACCAGCTCTCAATACACATAATGTATATCTATTAAGGCATTCAGTGAAACTTTTAGCTTCATCATCAGCCTTGAGCCATAGGATTCATAAAGCACTATAATGACTTCCATTCAAATTTAATTAAATGAAACCTAAAAGAATTGGTAATCAAACATCAGGGTTAATTGTAATAACCATTCTAGCCTTGATGTTTGATAGTAAACAGTTTTCCAGTTACACTATTGAGCTTTACTTTCTGCTTTACCTCTGGGCAACTTTATGAAAAAGGCTATGTGTTCTTTTTGACATCAGTAGAAGGCTAAAACCATGCAATCCTCAACTGGAATGTGGGAAACCTCACTACAGCTCCATTATCTAAGCATTGTAAAATATGATCCAATCTCTGTGCTCCATTCTTTCAAGCTAGTTGTAATAGAATATCTGAGAGTCACATCCTTCTCTTTTGAGAGAGAGTTATTTGGTCCACAATAATAATTTTATATCCTCTTTTTCAATATGTTACATCATCATTCTTGAATTCTGAAATAAATGTGATTGGGGAAAGCTACCTCCTTCTTTATAGTGGTTCAAACAAAAACAATGCAAATTAAATTTCATTCTTTCCATTTAATTATAGAGAAAAGAAGAACACTGAGTTTTCTCAAGTGTTCAATGCAAAAACCTCAATGATCATGTGAACATTATGACCATTATGATGATTTCCATGTTAATGAAACATTGATCGCTTTTCCTAAGTGACTAGTAAGATATTTGACAACAGCAACACAGAACTCTCCATTTTGATCTTTTAATTGTAAAAAATACAAATGTGCTGCTTGTACCTCTATTAATAAATTTTTGACCTTTGGAATTAACCATAACATTCACATCACTTTCTTTAGCATAATTACCAGCCATGAGTTAATTGCTAATCAGCTATTACTCAAGGGAACTCAAGGTAAAAAAGAAGTGTAAAGAAAATGTGTTGACTGGACTTTGGTTACAGCAGTAGAGAAAATAATGAGCCTTCAAGGTTTAAATTATATTTTAACATTAACTAGAATTTTTTGATTTATAGATCACATTAAAAATAACATTCATGGTCTCCACCAAAAAAATTTCAAAGTGCAGTAATGTAAACCGCTCTCCTTCCCTAAGGTGTGAGTGATGAAAAGTCTACCCTGGATACAGTCCTAAGATATGTATTTATTTTTTTTACTTGACAGGATCTCAGATGAACTAAGAAGATTCCTTTTTTTTCTTCTTCTTCTTAAAAAGCAATTTTCTGTGAAATGAGCCCTCTCTTCAGATGTTGAAGTTTTGTGCTAGAGTCAAGTTTGGAGAGCCTGAATCCATGTAAAGGTAGTGTAGCAATTGTGCAGCTCTGACTAAGTGTGTAGGGCAGGCCTGGGGCTCCCTCCACCTGTAATGTAAAGAACACAGGAGTTCTTCAAGATGACAAAGAGGATGATTTTCCTGATATCAGGCTCATGCTCTGCCAAGGCACACTCCATGTAAATTGAGAAACATTAGAAACAAAAATATAAATATATGCCCATCACCCCATTTGTGAAAAAACATGCTCCTTTCTTGTGGTGCAGGGATAATCCTGTTGGGCTTGCTTTTTTCTCAACTCAGAGTGTTCAGGCTTTTTATCTGTCCCTCCATAGTCTACTGTAGGAAATTTTAACCTTGCATCTCAAGGAGAGGTTATTAAAAAATATAGTCTTTGTCTCCAAGGAGACCTCTTGTTTCTTTTCAAAAATTTTCACATTCTACCCATGATATTTAGACCTTCTTGATTAAATATTTGTCTGTCCAAAGCCTGTGTCATAGGGTAATAGTATCATTAAGCTTCTCTTCTGGAGCATTAACACCTTAAGTTTGCAGACCAAAAATTAGAGAAAAAGAAGGGCTTCAAGGGCAGCCAAAATTTTGGCCCTAGCGTTTCAAGGTCAGTGAGGACTCAGGACATAGGAGAACCTGTACTGTAACATCCTGTAACTCAGTTGTGTCCCAAATTTATTGATCAAGGAGATTATGGGGCCACAGAGGAATGTGACTGATGAAATAGAGTGTGCCTAAGGAGAGTCACATAGAAAGAAAACATTCTCTCAGGCTTTCACAGAGAGCAAATTGGTCAAGCAATGGCCTTGTCTCATCCACATGGCTGACACTGACAAAAGATCTACAAACTGTGGTACAGGGTTTCAGGATAAATCCTGAAGGGGCTTGACTGAACTTATCAGATACAAAAGTTACATTTCTTGTTATATAGGTCTTGCATTATTTTGGACTTAACCATCCAGCATAAAAGTATAAAAACACAGTATAAAAAGTAAAGCCAAATTAGTATGCTGAGCTGTAAAAGGCTCAAGTCAACAACTTCTGACACTGCCAATCCTACGGATAGCCCACTACTATTATGGACTACTGGACTATATTGTATTATTTTGCTGAATTCACACACCTACAATATTTAAGTGGCAATGGAGTACCCATCTCTGACAAAACTAAACAACAAAAAAGGAGATATAAATGAAGGACCATTTTGAATCTGTACATACAAAATAGTTAGGATAGATACACAGCTATTTTCTCCTAATTCAATGAGAAGAAAGATTTGTATGAATAGTATTTGGACAGAATAGCATGTCTGAATCTTGTACTATGAAAAACCACTACAAAGACAACAATATGCAATGTATTAATTATTGAAACTGTCCTACTAATTGGTTTTGAATATGTCTCATTGCTATTTGTTTCTCAATAAAATTAATAAAATAAAAAGGTATCACTTGTTTTTTTGAAGATGTACTAATCATATTTAATCTAACTGGATTCCACTGTCCAACAATATCATAAAATGCCTCAAAAATTGACAAAGATATTGCTTACAAATTGAAATTATTAGCATATATTTTGACTTTTGAAATAATCTGTTTAAATAACTTTATCACTTAATAAGTTAATAGAAAACCTTTTTCTTATTATTTATAGGTTCTCTAAGAAGCCAGGAGTTTGTTTTAAAATTACTTGACATTCTTCTTACCCTGAAAATTATCTACGTTCCAACTTAAAAAATAAAATTAATTTTTATCAAACCAATATTTGAGACTGTATGATACTCGAGGAAAGCATAGTTTTTTGGTGATAATAAATATACAAAAGGTCTACATCACCTACATTTGTGAACACAGATCATCAGTTTATATTCAGTGAATAATATCCTAATAAATTCATTTCTTTCATTTTATATGATATTGGCTAGCTTTAATTAACATTTATTTGTATGCATAGTCTGCAGTAGACTGCTTCAGAGGGCATGATAAGTGAAATTAGTTTAGCAGTCATATTTTCTTCTAAATTCCTTTTTAAGGAGACAGGACAGAAAAATCTGACCTTTTAGTCAAATAGAATTATAAAGATTTAGTGAAAACACCATGCAGTTATACTATTATCATTCTGCATTTACATGGGTAGAAAAGAGGTATAGTTGAATGATGAGAGTTTAAGCTTATTCTTGAGGGTTGTATTCAGAGAAAGCATTGCTAACAGGTAACTTTTTAACTTTCCCTGCATATGGGAGACAAATTTAAATATCCAAAACAAATTCATAATGTGATGTTTTAAAATTTGGCCATTTTAACATCACTTATGTTTATTTTATATTCTGCAATTTTGCTTTTAAAAATTTCTAAAGTTATAGAATAAAATGCGGTATAGTATGGATTAAATTTATAACATTCTTAGTTACAAAGTTATTGTATATAATTGTGTGTCTACTTGTGTTTGCATATTTATATTGCTACTTTTACCTCTAAAATTATATTTAATGAACACATATTTTGTATAAAATTACACTTAAAAACTTTTTACTTTATTTTTGGAGCAAGATTTTTCTCCTATTTTATTAAATTTGAATGAGATGCTGTGAATGAAGTATGCTACAGTTGTAAATAGTTTTTCAAAAAAAGAAATCTTTTAAAAAAAATGAAACAGACATTTTCAAATGAGAAAAGGGCCAACAGTTAAGGGACATAAGAAGGGATAGGAGGGGTGGGGCACAGCAATGTCTTACATAACTGTGCAAATACCCCATGGTAAATGTAATCATTATGTACTGTGAACACATTCTAATAAAAATACACAGTTTACAGAGAGTGCTGAAAATAAAAAAATTATTTTCAGAAATGTCCTTTTCTATTTACTCTCTAAAAGTCTGCTTCTCTATTGTTCAGTGGATTTCTGAATAATTGTAGGAAGTGCAGCCCTTGTCACCACTGTCACTACAATATAATTGCAGGAAGTGCAGCCCTTGTCACCACATATGCTTTCCCCAATCCACTGTATTGTCCAGTGGATATCTGAATAATTGTAGGTTCAGGGTGGGGTTGTACCCATGCAGCACACATGTGTTGCCATTGCTATCCAGGCAGTAGCAGGTAAGGGCCAGGCATTATAGAGCAGCTAGAAGATAGGTAGGCAGAGCAGTAATAGCTGCTCCAGGGTCTGGAGTGTAGGCACTCCTTCCAGGAAATAAAATGTGGATACATTCAAAGCCAACCAATGATCCAGGAAGCAGGATACAGACAACTTTGTTCCTGGTGTTCATGATTCAGGAGCTTTCAAGGTGGCCATGGACCTAGTCTCTGCTTACAGTATGGAGCATGTACTGTGTAAGTGGTCCCAAAGCCAGGGCGGAACTCTGTGCTGCAGTGGGGCCACACTCTTAGTGTGTATGGTGGGGCCATGGAGTCAGGTTATAGAGCATCAGCACTGAGTGACCACAGTTCCAGTCTGGCTCTTGCAATGTTGGGTTAGCTGCGCCCTGGCCCCAGCATGGCACTGCCTTTCTTGGTGATGGCTTTGCAGCAGCTTATTTCTGGGGCTTGGGGAAAGTGTATGTGGTGACAAGGACTGTGAGCTACCTTGTTGGAGAAAGCAGCTGCATACCAGCCTACTGACTCTCTGTGGCACCTAATGTGTGGCTGAGAACTAACTCTTGCCCTTCTTTATTCCTATCCTTATGCAGATTGCCTAGCAAGCAGTCTTTTCCAAGATCCTTGCTATGTGGTTATGCTCCAGCTGTTTTCCTCCACAGTATTGCTTCAGTTTCTTAATTGAAGTTCTTTCTCCCAAGGCATTCTTTTTCATAGTTAACTTTTCAATTGGGTGTTTGTTTGTAGGGTTATTTTTTGTATGGTCAATGAAGAGCAGTATCTCTTACTCTGCCATCTTTCTGACATCATCAATTGATTTCTGTATCGTTAGATTCTTAGGATTTGTGTCCACTCGTGACATGTGCTGTGTTCTCACCTTTGGAAATTGTGCTCTGAGGACTGATTCTTCATGAGACTTTCCTCAAGATACTCGTTTGAACTAAGCCTTCCCTTACCGTGTGTCAGGGAGGATCTCTGCTGCAGTATAATGTGTTTGCCTTTGCTTTAAATTGTCAGCATTTGTGTAAGTCATAGTATGATTTGATTATGGTTTATTCTACTGGGAATCACCCAATTCTATCGAGTCATATATGACATTGTGATGTTACTGTCACACAGAGATCACATAGCGGTTGATAGTGCCATAGGTTATAATGAAGCTGAACAACTTGTATTAGCTAGTTCTCTCATACCTGCTGCAATACCATGTAGAAATGCATTCCTCATGTTTGTGGTCATGTTCATACAAACCTACTGAGCTGCCAGCCATGTGAAAATAGAACATACACAATTGCATAAAATTATGTACAGCATACAATATTTAATAACGACAATGATAATAATGATAAAAATTGGGTTATGTGTTTATCTTACTATACTGATTTTCATTATTTTAGACTCTATTAAATGTTTTAGAAGATCATTTACAAAGAAAAACAAGTACTGTGCTATGATAGTGTCATAATTTCTCATTTGTATTAAGTCCACTGAAATTGCTCATAACTGAGCAGAATCAACTAGGAGTGTATTTTCCATTGACATATAATCATACCAACTCAGTTCATAGTAAATACTGGGTTGACTTTCAGTATCAACCTGTGTCATCATGCCATCGTATAATAAGTACTTCTTAATAATTGTTTTAAATTAGAGGTAAATATACAAATGGTGTGATATTATCATATATTTAGTAACAGATAGCTATGTTTCTGTAGAAGAGAGGTCATTATAATTCTGCTGACTTCCAAGTAAGAAGTCTCTAAAGTATAAAAATGTATTTTTGCTTCATTATTTTATCTTCAGGAAACAGGAGAAAATATGATTAAACATGGGGAGGGAGATCAGTTGTTAATATGTTTTGCATATATTTTAGTTTCTTGTCATAATTTGAAATAAAATTACAATGCTGTAAGTTTTTTTAGTTACTTCCCTTGTTGTTGAGACAAAATATCCAACATTGAAAGTTAAAGGAAGAAAGCTTTATTTAGCTCATGTTGTTCAGAAGTGTCAGTCCATAACAGACTGTCTCTGAGGCAGGGTGGAAGATAGACATGCATGGAAAGGAGGAACCCTTTATGTCAGGAAGAAGGTGCAAAACAAGGAAGAGTCAGCCATGGCTCTTTCTATCTGTTATACCTAGCTTGGCTACTTAGGATGGGCAGCAATCACACCCTTAATCCTAGCACCCTAGATCCTAGCATAACACCAAGAATTGATCCCACAATTACACATCTAGATGCAGCCACTTCTGAAAAAGCCACACCTATGACTATATGAGGCTTTGGGGGGCACATTTAGACATAGGCCATAACATTAGTCTAATAAAATTGTGTCTCATCTTGTCAGTTCTTGAGTTGAGACTTCCAATTTTAAGCTAATAAATGTTTCATAGGCAAATTTAAGGAGAAATTCTCTACTGGTTTTTCATGAACCTTTGAAAGTAAAATTAACACCAGTTACTTAGACAAAAACAAGTAGAAAAAGAATAAAAACTGTTGCTCTACCAATTTTTTATTTAGCTGAAGACAGAATATTGCTAATAATTCATATCATTAGAAGTACAAAGTTGTTGACAATAGCTAATAATATTTTGTAGATATTTACTTCCATTTCTTTTTTTGCCATAATTTTATTGACAAATAGCAATGAGACAGTTACAAATCAAATCGGTAGGACAGTTTCAATAATTAACACACTGCATACATTCTTCTTAGTGGTTAATTGCTGTACAAGATGCGGACTTGATATCCTATTTACAAACACCATT
>NW_004524715.1:4455053-4465621 GCF_000260255.1 Octodon degus
CATGTGGAGAGAAAACATTCTCTCAGTCTTTCACAGAGAACAAATTGGCCAAGTAATGGCTGTGACTCATCCACATGGCTGACACTGACAAAGGATCTGCAAACTGAGGTAAAGGGTTTCAGGATAAATCCTGAGGCAATTTGATTGACCTTATCAGCTCCAAAAGCTACAACTCTTGTTGTATAGGTCTTGCCTTATGACAGAGTTCACCCAGCAGAGATGGTGGCAGCGATGGCAGCGGGGCAGCAAAGAGACAGAAAAGATAAAAAAGGCTTGTACTGAGGACACAGGAGGACCGCAAGGAAAGACATGCAGAAACCCTCTGGCCCAAACAGTGGAGGGCAGCTATATTTATATGTTTTTAAAGGGGGATGGGGCCTTGGGAGGTGAGGTGATGACGTTGTGAGGGCTCATTGGATATCCTCCTGGAAGGTGAGGTAGATCATCTTGGTGCGCAGGATGAAGGGAATGCTGGGAAGAAGAGTTAGATAGTTGCTGTGGACTCATCGTCACCTTGTGGAGACGCCATGGTGATTCAGCCAGTTCTCACATGGGCCGGACCCATCATTCCCATCTTTGGTTTGTTATAAAGGGGCACTGACTCTCTTAGACTGTTTCCTGCTGAACTGGGGCATCGCCATGATGGTGCTGAGTCTGTCCCATGTAGAAGCTGGTCCCAGGTGTGTCAGTCAGGGAGAGAATCCCTCTGGTAGTAAAGGCATGAATCCTAGATTGGAGAAACCTGGAAAAAAGTTTAAAAAGTCAAGGTGCTATGAGTAAAATATTACTATCATAATTAGAGGGCCCAGAAGAGGGACCACATAAGGAGCCCATGCTCCATATGTGTCACTCCACCAGGGCCATGGTGAGGAAGCAGGGTTAGAATACCTTAGTTCTGGGTGCTTTTTTTCAAGCCAGTGACAAAGGCGTTTTACCTTGTCCATAACTATCCCAGACTCATTTACAAAGTAGCAGCATTCTTCACCCAGCATGGCACACGTCCCACCCTTTTCAGCTGTCAGGACATCTAAAGCTTGGCGGTTTTGGAGGGCAACAGCAGCAAGACTATTAACTTGGTTTTGAAGTGAATTAATAAGAGCTGTTATCTCATCTATTTTTTTTTGGTGTAAATCGAGAGAGAGCTGGTGATAGAGATCTGTAGCATAAATAGCTGTGCCTAGTCCTCCTCCCCAAGTCCCACTCCAAGAACTGAGAGGATGCTCACCCCAATGAGCACTGGGATATGAGCAGCTCTTTTTGTTTTAGTGAGATGGTTTTTTGGTGGCCCTGACAAGAGTTGCGTTTCTATAGTGTATTGTGAATTTAAAGTCATGGCTGGCACCAAAAAGACAAGTGTACAGGATTCTGTCCATTTTGGGGGCAGGCAGGTATAACCCCCCATTTTACACCCTATAAACCAACCTTTAGGTGGGCAAACTGTTGTGTCTTGTGTGTGTGATGTACTCAGCACAGTGGGGAAGATCTTGTAATTGAAGTGAGTAGTTTTTAGATTGAGAGATCAGACAAGTAATATTAGCTGACCATTGCTGAGAGTCATGAATGAGAAGGGGGCCTACTATGGCAGGATTAGGTGGGAAAGATAGATGAGAATTATTCCAGAGTGTGGAAGCTGCCATGTAGAGGTCTTGCCTGTAGGGGATGCAGAGCCAGCATTCTGTGAGATTGGAGGTGTGTGAGAGAGTGTTATAGGCATGTGACAGAAGTTGAGGGATAGGAGGAATGACTTTTTGTTGTAGTATATTTGAAGGGTAGTCTGGGACCTCAATAACAGGAAGTGGAGATATAAGTTGAGTTTTTATGGTCATAAAATTGCCATAAGGTGTCTGCCATGTATTACCAGCATTATGGAAATAGAGTCCCCAATTTCTGCCCAAGAGGAATTCAGGGCGTGTTGCATTGGGGATTGAAATTGTTACCTGTCTGGCATCAAACCAACCTACAAACCAGACTGAGATAAATGGGTCTGCATCTTTTAAGATTTGTCCATAGTTGTTTATGCCTATGGTTTCACAGCCCTCATTGTCACGATAGAAGTCATTGGCATTGACACATTTTTGCTGGCGGAGTGAGGGAGGTTGTGGAGTGATATATAGGCTATCCAGGTAACAATATATTCCTACTGGTGAAGTACATTTTGAACCCGGTCTCCACTCTCTGTGTGTTCCACCTTTTCCTCTTTCTGTCCCATTCCCAGGTATCTCCCACATCCCAAGTTTGTTGGATTGGTACTAGCCGACAATAAGGGATATGGAAGACAACCTTGGAACTAGAGGGAGCAAAATTGTAAGAACCTATTATCCCTTGATCTGACAGAGACAGCATTGTGGTGCAAGTGAGCTGTGTAGCTGGAGGTGGACTAGAACATGTTGGCAGTAAGAAAAGCATGAAACTCATGAGCTGGAACATATTTGAGAGTATTTGCTTTTTAGCAACCTTATAACAGACAACCAAGTGTTGGAATTCCAAAAGCTGCTGCAAAATATAAGAGTATAATAGCTACCTTTTGTGGCACTTGAAAGTTGTCTGGGCAAACAGTCCAGAGTCCAACAGTGAATGAGATGAGCAGCAGGGAGTATGGGATCAGGAACCAGATGGGGAAGCAATACATGAGGTATGGTTCTTTGAGTCCTTGGTTAGGCGGAGGTGTGTAGGCGACAGCAGTTGTGAAGACCACGGTGGAGGGGGTTGTCTGGTGGAAGGGAGTCGTCTGGGCACTGTTTGGCTCGAGTAATGTAGAACCAGGAGGGCAGGCCGGCAACTTTGATCGCTGTTGGTGTTGAAAGTATAACCAGGTGAGGGCCTGTCCACATAGGATCCAATCCTGTAGGCTTAGAAGATTTAAGATATATTAAGTCTCCAGAAAATATAGATGGCACTGATTGAGAGGTATCTACCAGTTGTGGGAGGCAGGTGTTCACATGTTGTCACAGCAAGTACTGGAGAAAGGATAAAACAGGTACATAGTCAGCAATGGGAGGGAGGTTATCAGGAGTGGAGAAGCTATGAAGCAGAAAAGGCCTACCATACATGAGCTCAAATGGACTTAGGAAGGTGGAGGCCCTGGGGAGTGCCCTAAGTCTAGTTAGAGCTAAGGGAAGGAGCTGAGGCCAGGGCTGATGTAGCTCTAAAATGAGTTTTGTGAGATGAGACTTTAAGAGTCCATTTGCCTTTTCTACTTTACCAGAGGACTGTGGATGGTTTGGTATAGGTAGGTGCCAAGTGATGTTAAGGCTCGAAGCTACATGTTGAGTGATTTGGGAAATGAATGCTGGCCATTATCTGACTGAATAGTCTGGGGGAGCCTAAATCTGGGAATGATATCCTGTATGAGAACTCTATTGACTACATCTGCAATTTCTTGAGTAGTGGGAAAGGCCTCTATCCACCCTGAGAAAGTGCAGACAAAATGAGAAGATACCTCTGGGTCTTGTAGCGAGGCATGTGTGTAAAATCTATTTGCCAGTCTTCTCCTGGGGTGTGTCCATGGAGCTGGTGGGTTGGGAAAGAGGGGGGTGGTAAATGTCCCTGAAGAGAAATCTTAGCACAAAGCTGACAGTTTTGAGTTACCTGGCGAATGATAGTTTTTAAGGAAAAGTGTGTGGTGATAGGAGCTAAGAGTTTATATAGAGCCTGAGTACCGACATGAAAGCAACTATGTAGATTGGTGATAATGGCTACTGCTTGTTGGCTTGGGAGGAGGAGTTTTGGCCCTTGAAAAATCCATCCCTGTGTGTTTTGATGATAGTCAGGTTTGTGGAGCAACTGTAGTTGTTTTGGTGAATACTGGGGTGAAGGCATAGATTTTGGGATGATAGGAAGAAGGTGAGAAGGATATGGCTGTTGAGCAGCTAATTTGGCTTGTGTGTCAGCAAAGGCATTACCCTGAGCAACTGGGTCTAATTGAGCCTGGTGTCCCCTGCAGTGAATGACTGCCACCTGTTTGGGGAGCTGTGCTGCCTCTAGAAGTTTAATAATGAGAGGTGCATTGGTAATAGGAGTTCCCTGGGTGCTGATGAATCCCCTTTCTTGCCAGATAGCAGCATGAGAGTGGAGGATACTAAATGTGTACTTAGAGTCTGTGTAGATGTTTATAGCTCTGTCTTTGGCTAGTGTAAGGGCACGTGTAAGGGCTATGAGCTCTGCCTTCTGTAAAGACGTCCCAGGTGGTAATGGGCCTGCTTCTATTACAGTTGACCCATTCACTATGGCATATCCTGCCCTCTTTTGGGTGCCTATGTTTGTTGAGCTACCATCTATAAACCACGTGTCGGAAGCTGTGGGAAGGGGAGTGCTGTCTATGTGGGGAAAGGAAGCTGGGGTCATCTGTAGGATCTCAACACAACTATGCTGGGAAACCTCATCAGAGGTGGGGAGTAAAATAACAGAATTAAGAGAGCTACTGGTAGAAATATTAATGGAAGGGCCCTCTATGAACATTAGGTGGATCTGTTGCATGCGAGAAGGGGTCTTTAAGGCTGGAAGTGTCTTATGTGTAAGGAGCTCACTGAGGTTATGGGGTGAGTGGACTGTGATAGATTGTCCTAAAGTAAACTTCTTTGCCTCTTGTGTTAGTATAGCTGCTGCCACAAGAGTTCAAAGGCATGCAGCCCATTTGCAAACTGTATTGTCTAGTTGTTTAGAGAGATATGCTACTGCCTGAAAGGATTGTCCTAAAACACCCACTGCATTGTGCCCCTGAGAAGAAATATATAGCGTAAAAGGCTGGGTTGGGTTAGGTAGAGTTAGGGCTGGGGCCTTTAGAAGACCTGCTGCAGTTTGTGAAATGAGGAATGTATAGGAGCAGTAGGGTCTAGGGGCTCTGAGAAGGAACCTTTTGATACTCTATAAAGGGGCTATGCTAGGGAAGCAAAATTGGGAACCCAGAGACAAAAGAAGTTGGCTAAACCAAGGAAGGATAAAACCTGTTGTTTTGTGGTGGGCACCTGTAGATCATGGATAAGGGCCTTGTGATCAACAGTGATTGAGCGAGTAGTGGGGGTGAGGGTAAGTCCTAGATATTTGATGTTTGGGTGAAGCTATCTGGGCCTTGGCTGGAGAGACCCTATAACCACATTTTGATAGGAAATTGAGGAGAGTAGCTGGATATTGTAGAGCTAGGGCATTAGAGGGGGAGCAAAGGAGGAGGTCATCAATATATTGAAGGAGCAAGCTGGGCTTGAGATCAAGGATCTCAAGGTCAGCAGCAAGGGCTTGACTAAAGAAATAGGGACTATCTCTGCCTTGAGGCAGGACTGTCCATGTAAGCTGTTAAGATCTAAGAGTGTCTGGATCAGTCCATGTGAAGGCAAAGAGGTCCTGACAATCTGTATGCAAGGGGATGGTGAAGAAGGCATCCTTGAGGTCTAGGACAGTAAAATGAGTAGTGGAAAGGGGGATATGAGAAAGCATGGTGTATGGGTTTGGCACCACTGTGTGAATAGGTGTAACTGCATTATTGATGGCCCTGAGATCTTGGACTAAATGATAGGAGCCATTGGGTTTTAGTATTGGAAGAATGGGGGTATTATGTGGTGAGTGAGTAGTTCTAAGATAATCATTGGTAAGGATGTGACTAATTATAGGTTTTATTTCCTGTTGATGTTTAGGGGCAATAGGATATTGGGGAATACAAGGAAAAACTGAGGGATCCCTGAGGTGGACGAGTACTGGGACAGCATGGGTGGCATGAGTAGGGCTTGAAGTGTCCCAAGCTATAGGATCTACAAAAGATGGAGGAAGTGGAGGAGATGGGCTAGCAGCACATGGAGTTGAGGTTTGGAGGATTAGAGCCGTGGGGAGGGAAAAAGTAAAGGAGAAGTTAAGCTTTTGGAGGAGATCTCTACCTAACAAGGGGGTGGGACATGTTGGTATAACTAAAAAACTATGAGTGAAAAGGAGAGTTTGAAATCTGCAAGGTATAGGCTATTTGCAGAGGTTGTGTAGGCTTGCCATCAACTCCTACTACAGAAATCTTTGACCCAATACAATGACCTGAAAACTCAGGAAGGACACTATATGTGGCCCCCATGTCTACAAGAAAAGACAGCATTCTACCTCAAATATCCAGTGAGACTTGGGGTTCTGATGAGGATACCTTCACACAGGGGGCCAGACACTGTCAATCTTCAGCGTTGATGATTCCCAGTAGATCTACCAGTGGCCCATCCACCAGAGGTGGTGAAGCAGTTGGTGGCATGTTTTTCTGTGAGGGTAAGGAATGGATTGACTTACCTGCTCTCTGGCTGATGGGGCAATCAACTTGCCAGTGTCCCTAGAGGTTGCAGAGGGGGCAAGGCCCTGGCGGTGGCCGTGGGTTGGGGCAGGCTCATGCCCAGTGTCCATTTTGCTTGCATTTGAAGCAGGGTCTTGGTAGAGTTTGGGTCATGGCACCATCCTGTTGAGGCTCCTGTTTGGACTTAAAAGTCTGAGTTGCCTGTTGGACCCCAAGCATCACTGTCAAGAGCTCTTTTTTGAAAAGGTCAGCCTTGTATTGGGCATGTTCCTTTCTTTTTTGCTCTTGTTTTAAATCTTGTAGTTGTTCTCTATTGTTAAAGACACGGAATGCCACCTTAAGGAGTTCCTCCTGAGAGGCCTGTGGGCCTTCTGGCACCTTTTGGAGTTTTATTATAATGTCTGGTGTCGACTGGGTAATAAAACAGGAGTTGATGAGAACTATACCTTCACGAGACTAAGGATCGACATTAGTGAATTTAGTTAATGTCTCAGTGAGGCGTGAAATAAATTCAGCAGGATTTTCATCAATTAGTTGGGTCTGTTCTTTTAATTTATTATAATTAGTTTTTATGTGGGAGATTTTATTTAGACCTTCAACAATACAAGTTATCATATATCTCACCCGACGGGGCCCACCTGCTGTTTGATAATTCTAGTTAGGCTCTCTATCTGGGACCGCATCTGCCCCTTCCGGGTGCTCTGGATCCAGTCGGCTTTTTTGATCAGCTATAGCCTGGGCTGCCTGCCACAACTGTGTTTTCTGTTGAGGATTAAGCATGGAACCAAGGAGAGTATAGATATCTTTCCAATGTAAATCATAGGAGTTAACTATAAATTGAAATTCTTTAATATATGTTTGAGGGTCAGCTGAGAAGGATCCCATTCAGTGACTTATATCAGAAAGATCCCGGAGGGAAAAAGGAACATGAATACGAACAAGTCCCTCAGGGCCTGCCTGTTCTCGAAGAGGAAAAAGGGATTGGGGCTTATTATCATCAGGCAGGGTTTGGCGGGGTGGCAATGGCTCATCATGCGATGAAGTGCCACAAGAAGGCATTTTTGTATCGGTGGCACCTGTAAGGGAACTAGGAGGTGAAATCTGACAAGGCAAAGTTTCCGGTGGAGAAGGTAGAGAGGGTAACACCGGCGGATATGGCGGAGGAGTACCTGGAGAACAAAAGCTTGGGGGAACATCATTAATAGCGTCATCAGAGAGGGTGTCTGGGTCGGAAGGAGCGTTGGGGGCAGGGTCTGGCGCTGTGGAGCGGGCCAAGAGTATTTGCTTCGCTCCACATGCCTCAATAAGGGAGGGATGTGTCCAGAGCGCAATAAAAGCCTGAATATAAGGAATCTCTTGCCATTTGCCATTGCGGTGACAGTATCTGTCCAGATCGCCAAGGAGTTTGGAATCAAAGGATCCCTCCTCAGGCCATTTACTGCCATTGTCTAATTTATACTGTGGCCAAGCCGTCTGACAGTAAAAAATTAACCGTTTAGGTTTGAGGTAGCCTCAAAGTCCGAGGGCACTGAGATTCTTTAAGAGACAACCCAGCGGTGTGTGTTTTGGAGGATGGGAAGGAATGTTTCCCATAGTGACCGAATTAAAAAGGTGAGCCAAAGATTAGGGCAAAAGCCCAACGTCACTTCCCACTAAAAAGCCGTCACTTTTTAGCCTGGAATGAGTATGAGAGAGAGAAGGCTAACACCCAGTTTATCAGTCGTCACTAGAAAAAGCAGGGAGCCGGGGACCAGATGGCCAAGGAAGATGAGTGGGGATCCCGACATGAGCTCACGATTTTGGAGACAAGAGGAAAATATGAGGCAGGATTCCCCGAGATGAGATTTGGGGCTCACCTGGGTGGATTAAAATTGGCCGGTGTTGGATGCTAGCTAGCAACGGCAGGCGGCAGAGGCAGAAGTGGAAGCAGAGGGCGGCTCAGTGGGGAAGCTCAAAACCTGGGCAGGAGTGCCCCGGGAGCCACACAGCCCACTATCCGAGTTGCAGCACCAAATGACAGAGTTCACCCAGCAGCGATGGTGGCGGCGATGGTGGGGGTGGCACAGCAACAAGACAGAAAAGATAAAAGAGGCTTTTACTGAGGACACGGGAGGACTGCAAGGAAAGACACGTGGAAACCCTCGGGCCCAAACAGTGGAGGGCAGCTATATTTATAGGTTTTAAAGGGGCTGGGGCCTTGGAAGGTGAGGTGATGACGTGAGGATATCATTGGATATCCTCCTGGAAAGTGAGGTAGATCATCTTGGTGAGCAGGATGAAGGGAATGCTGGGAAGAAGAGGTAGATAGTTGCTGTGGACTCATTGTCACCTCCTGGAGACACCACGGTGACTCAGTCAGTTCCCACATGGGCTGGACCCATCACTTTATCTTGGTCTTAAGCATCCAGCAGAAAAGTATGAAAATAAAGTGTAAGAAGTAAAGCCATATTGTTAGGTTGAGCTGCAGGGAACATAGGTCAACAATTTCTGACATTGCCAGTCAAGCAGAAGACCCAATACTCTTGTGGACTGCTGAACTCTTTTAGAATATTTTGCTGATTCACACACCTATAATATTCAAATGATGGAACTAAACAAAAAAAAGGAGATACAGATGAATGTCCATTTTGTATCTTTGTATTCAGAATGATTAGGATAGATATATAACTACATTCTCTTAATGAATAGAAGGATTTTTTTTCTAATGGTGTTTGTAAATAGGATATCATGTCTACATCTTGTACTGCAAATAACCACTAAGAAGACAGTATGCAATGTGTTAATTATTGAACCTGTCCTATCAATTGGATCTGAAACTGTCTCATTGCTATTTGTTTCTGAATGAAATTATGACAAAAGAGAAAAAGAAAAGTACAGGTCCTAATGAATTCACAGGTGTATTCTAGAATAAATTTAGGAAGAACTTAAAGGAGATACAGATGAATGTCCATTTTGTAACTGTGTATTCAAAATGGTTAGGATAGATATACAGTTACACTCCCTTAATGAATAGAGGGATTTGTTCTAATAGTGTTTGTAAATAGGATATCATGTCTTCATCTTGTACAGCAAATAACCACTGGGAAGAATGTATGCAATGTGTTAATTATTGAAATTGTCCTACCATTTTGTTTTGAAGCTGTCTCATTGCTATTTGTTTCTCAATATAATTATGGAAAAGAAAAAAAATTAGGAAGAACCTAATTGCAACTCCTCTCAAACTGTTGAATGAAATTTAAAGGGAAGCAATTTTCTAAAACTCTTTCAGGGAGACAAGTATTACTCTGCTACCAAATCAGAGAATGACTCACTCTAAAAAGAGAACTATGGGACAATATCCTGAATGGACACGGAAGCAAAAATTCTCAATAAAATACTAGAAAACAGAATGCAGCAAATCATTAAGAACATTTTACATCATAAGAAATTAGAATTCATCCCAGGAATGGTTTAATACATGCAAAATCATAAATGTAATAAGCCACATCAACAGAGCCAAAGAGAAAAAAAATCACATGATCATCTCAATAGATGTAGAAAAAGCTTTTGACAAAGTTTAACACAAAATCAGAATGCATGGTCTTACTCAACCTGATAAAGGCCATCTATGACAAACCAACAACTAACATTATACTTAATTTAAAAAAATTGGAAGCTTTCACTTTAAAATCAAAATCAAGACAAGAATGCCCACTGTCACCACTCCTGTTCAATAGAGTTATGACAACATTGGCCAGAACAATTAGGCAAGAGCAAAAGATGAAAGGAATAATGATTGGAAAAGGAGAAGTGAAATTATCATTATTTGCAGATAACTTGATTCTGTACATAGATGATCCCCCAAACTCCACTAAGAGAATTCTAAGTTTAATAGCCAAATTCAGCAGCATAGCAGTATACAAAGTCAACACTAAAAAATCAATAGCATTTCTATATACAACAATGAACATACAGACTGACCTACCCAAGACCCCCTTAAGCACCAGCCCTAGTCCCCCGTGCTGCTCCATATCTGCTCCTAAAAGATGAAAGAAAGTATCACTAACCAGGAAAAACTCACCAAATTGCAAGCACAAGTGTGCATTGGTGGGAAAGGAATTGCTCACAGAAAGAAGAAGGAGGTTCATAGAACAGCCACAACAGATGATAAGAAACTTCTGTTCTCATTAAGGAAGTTAGGGGTAAACAATATCTCTGGTAATGAAGAGGTGAATATGTTTACACACCCGTGAACAATTATTCACTTCAACAACCAAAAGTTCAGGCTTCTCTGGGAGCAAACATTTTCACCATTACAGGCTGTGCCCAGATGAAA
>NW_004524715.1:4465949-4466476 GCF_000260255.1 Octodon degus
GATATTTTTTAAGCCCAAGTCCCTTGGATGCTGTAGCTCTTTTCAGTTTTTGCTTATATATAATTCATTCTTTGCAGCCAATTAAGCTGAAAAATCTTGGGAATAAAGTTAGAAACAGATTGATAGAAAAAAAATGAACATACTGAGAGACAAGTTACAGAAACCATGCCTTTACAATAACACCTTAAAAAATGAAATATTTAGGAATCAGTCTACCAAAGGAAACACTCTGAAAGAAGTCAAAGAGGATTTCAGAAAATTGAAAAATATTCCTTGTTCCTTGATTATACTACGAGGCTACTGTGATAAAATCAGCATGGTACTGGCAAAAAAGACATGAAGATCAATGGAACCAATTAGAATATGTAGACACAACTACAGGCACACTCAGCCACTTTATCTTTGACAAAGGGACCAATCATGTTCATTGGAATAAAGATGTATTCTTTAGTAAATGTTGCTTGGAATGCTGGCTTTCCTCATGCCAGTGGCTTAACAAAGACCCATACCTATTACCATGCACAAAA
>NW_004524715.1:4468326-4502601 GCF_000260255.1 Octodon degus
GGAAAAAAATAAAATAAAATAACACTGAGATTCCATCTCACCCCAGAAAGAATGGCTAACTTCAATTAGTCAGCCAATAATAAATGCTGGGGGTGTTAGAAGGAAAAAGGAACCCATCTCCACTGTTGCTGGGAGTGCAGACTGGTGCAATCATTGTAGAAATCAGTATGGAGAATCCTCAAAAACCTAGGATTGGAGGTCCCAGGCAAGCCAGCTATTCCCATTCTTGGTATTTTTTCAGAAGAACTGAAATCATCATACCACAGCAATATGTGTGCACCCATGTTTATAGCTGTGCAATTTGTCATAGCTAAATCTTGAAAACAACACAAATGCCCATCAACTGAGGAATGAATAAAGAAGTTGTGGTATTGTTACACAATTGAGTATTATTCAACAATAAAATAGATAAACTTGAGGCTTTTGTAGGTAAATGGATGCAGCCAGAGACTACAGTTGTAAGTGAAATGAATTGGATCCACATGTGCAATTATTGTATTATTTTTATATTATCTCACTAGTGTTAGAGCCTGAAAGAGTAATGAAAATCTAAAAGATACCACAGATATTGTGCAAGGGAAAGAAATTGTTCAATGGGAAGGAAAAGCTGGGAAGAGCAAAAGGACAAATGAAAAGAAACTGGGAGGACAAAAGGACATATTTAAATATATTTCCATAATAGTTTGAATAATTATATTGTCAACTTCTGCTGCTCTTTTTTTAATCTTTGAGGTTTTATTTTTGAAATGGCTTTATTTTTTAAATTAATTTTAATAAGAAAATAAAATAGCAATGAAAGTTTCAAAACAGGTTAGTAGTACAGTTACAATAATTAATACATTGCACATTGTTGTCTTCATAGTGGTTATTCAGAGGAGAAGATGCAGACATGATATCTTATCTAAACAATATTAGTACAAACCTTTCTTCTCATTGAACTCAGAGAAAGTAGATGAATATCTATTCTATCTTGTATATACAGATTTTTTTTCACTACAAAACAGTCCTTTATTTATATCCTTTTTTGTTTTGTTTTGTCAGAGATGGGTGTTCCATTGCTGTTAGAGAAGTTGCATATGGAGAAGTCTTTGAAGGACCTTTTCATACTTGATGCCAGTTTAAATATTGTAGGTACTTGAATTCAGCAAAATAGCCCATTATAGTCCAATAGTCCATAACAGTAGTGGGTAATCAGCAAAACTGACAATTGTCCAAAGTTGTTGAGTTGAGCCTTTTACAGCTCAGCATATTAATATATCTTTACTTTTCATACTTTGTGGTTACACTTTTCTGCTGGATAATTAAGAATAAGTTAAAACAAGACCTATATAACTAAAAAATGTAACTTTTTTATCTGACAAGGTCAGTCAAATCCCCTCAGGATTTACCCTGAAACCATATACAGCACCTTGTAGATCTTTTGTCAGTGTCAACTATCTGGATGAGTCATGGCCACTGCTTGACCATTTTGCTCTCTGTGAAGACCTAAGAGATTTTTTTCTCTCTGGGTGACTCTTCTTAGGCACGCTATATATCGTCAATCACTTTTCTGCTGCTCTTTTGAAAGGAGTAATGTTTAAATTCTTTTTATTCTGATTTTTTCTTCTTTTCAAGTTGTCATAATTTCTTTGCTTTGTATTGTTTTGTCTTGTTTTTCCTTAAACTAATCTTACATGTTTGTATTTGGTAATCTGAACAACTAATTTGAAGATTGCATCATGTAATACAGCAATCATTGAGTGTCTATTCTTTCGCTTAGTGAGATTTGCTTGTATTGTTTCTAATGCTGTTTTATTTTTTCTATCATTCTTTTGTATTCTTTAAAAATAAAAAAAAAAATTCTTTCACCAAAGCTCTTTAATTTTCATTACAGAGGTTCTTCACTTCTTTGGTTAAAATTATCTGTAGGTCTTTTAAATTTATTTTTAAATCTTTTTATTCTTTGGTATAGCTACATAGCTCAGACTCATGGGGAATCCACCTGTGTTTGCCTCCTGAGAGCTGGGACTACAGGCGTGCACCACCACACCCAGTTTCTGTGGCCTGTATGGTAGCACAGCATGTGTTATTCGGGTTCAAACCTGGATCCTTATGTTGCTAGGCAGACATTTAGACTGCTAAGCTAACCCCCTAGCCCATTTTTGCAATTATTGTGCATGAGATGCCTTTCATGATTTTTAAATCAGTTTTATTATGGGTGTGTGAAAATGCTGAATATTTTAAAGTTGATTTCATGTTCTGCAGTTTTATTGAATGCATTTGTTAGTTCTATTTGTCTTTTAGTGAAGTATTTACATGTTTTTCCTCTATATAGAACCTTATGATCTCATAACAAGGCTAATTTAAATTTTCTTTCTCCCTTTTACCTGTCTTTTATTCCTTTCTCTTTCCTAATTTCTCTGGCTATGCCTTCTGGTATCATGTTGATTAAGAATGATGGCTTTCAACATCTTGTATTCTTGGGGGCTGGGGAGATAGCTCAGTGGAATAAGCACTTCCCTGGCAAGCATAAGGGCCTGAGTTCAAACCCCAGTTCCCCCAGGGGGAAAAAAAAAAGTCTTGTATTCTTCTAGGTGTTAGATGTGGAAAAAAATGCTTAAATTCTAGCAATTTGTTATCCAGTATGATATTGGCTGTACATTTTATTCATGGACTTTAACACTTTCCAAGCAAAATATGCTAAGACAAGGGAGTAAATTAATCACACTGCGTTAACTTCATTACAATATCTAACTGCTTATTCATTGTTGGAACAAGAGATAGGCACTACCCCTTTACTACTTGTTAAAATCTGTTCTATGAGGATGTCTACAAGTTCAGTTTGTTTCTTTAAAGTGAATCAATAATGCTTCCTGATCTTTATATTCTTGTCTCATTTCTGAATGCCAAGAAATTTTCTTTGATTTCTTCTTTAGAACTCCATATTCCTTAGGTTTATTGCACTGAATTTTAGCTTTTTAAGTATTTGTGGTGGACATGTATCACTGACAGTTATAGATGAAGAACAGGAGCCTTTAACCCATACTCATGTGTTGAAGTTAAAAGGATGAGATGGACAGGGTAGAGATAAACTGATGCAAACACTATTGGTGTAACCTATTCCAAAGAAAAATGGTCTAGAAATATTTTGAAATACCTAACAGGAAACAGTAAAAGGTCATAAACCTGTATTCTGAAAAAGGATCACATCCTCTAATTCTAATTCTACATTTTAGTAACTTACTAACTAGTCCATGTTTGAGATTCATGAGTTGTAAAATGAGGATCACAAACTGTTTCTCTCATAGATTTGTGTTTGAATGAGGCACGCAGGCCACGGATTACAATAATGTCTGCATGTATGCCAAGTGCTTACAAAGATTAGCAGATTTTATTACTATGGTTCATTAAGACAAAAAAGTGTGAGCACATTAAATGATAATGGTCATTGTTCTAGGTGACAAAATTTACTTTGCCCTGGGCATCTGTGGGCTTCTTCAACATGAACATTGAACCAAAAAAAAGTATCATAAAACCATGAGTTAGAATCCCAAATGTTTGACAACCTGAACGATACTGAAATCAGTTTCATCTCATATAAAATTCAAACAGCTAGTGTTAGGCATGCCAGAATGAGGGAATGTAGGTGAAGATTTTAGTATGGGATACAGATAAATAATGTAGATGTCTCTAATTGTAGCAGCAGATTTTTCCAGCTTTAATTTCAACTCTGCTAGTGGTTTCTCTCCTATGTTCATTGTTCTTAGGTGGTCCATGTTTAGCATCATTGTGTCTTCATGGTGAACAACTCTACCATCATGTATATTCATAATTTTTCTTTTCATGAATTCATAATTTTCTGAAATTATAATATCCCGAGCTTTCTAATTATTGTTAACTTTTTAATATTCTTGTCCTCCTTTCTTAAATCTTTGTTTTTGAAATGAGTTTGAGTAGAACACAGAATTGTCACTTTGTAACTTTATTCTAATATGATGTGCAATTTAATTTGTTATTTAGAAAATTCATATTTATGGTGATTATTGATATAGGTGGGTTGGTTTCTATTGTGGTTATACATTGTCTATAGTCACTAAACTTGGTAATTGCTGCCTTTTCCACCCTTGTTTACTATTCTGTTGTTTGAATTGCCTATTTCATATTTTTCTGTTTTCTCTTAACACATCTGTTATACATCTTTTTAATTTCCGTTCATGCATGAGCATCCCTGTAGTTTTATTTTACCTTGTAATTAATCTCAATTCACTCTCATGTAGTACTAAAGCTACTTTACCTAGAATGCAATTATAGTGAGCTATTCCCAATTCTTCCTTCATATACATCATGCAAATGCTGTCGTTCATGCTTCTCCATATGTTACAGCCGTCTAACCCAGTTTTGTAATTATTGCTTGAAACACAAGTTTTGTAATTATTCTTTCACAACAATTAAGAATATATAAATTAAGCGTTCTGATTTGTCTTCATTTTTTACTTTCTGATACCTTTCTTTTGTTATATAGATCCAATTTTGTGATCTATATCTTTTTATTTTTCCATATTTCCACAGACAGGGATGCTAGCAATAAATTCTATTCCTCTCCTTGACTGAATTTTATTCTCCTTGGAATAATGATGATTTTAGATATAGAAATCTAGGTTAGATTAGTCTACTGTTCAGACTTTATATAGCTCCATACCTGAGCTGCATCCTTGAGATGAATGAGAAATCTCCCATGGCAAGTGGTGCTGGCACCTGTGGTCATTGGTCTGCTGGGGCTTTGTCGCCTATCCTTTCCCCTTTAGTGTGGAGTCCCCCTGAGGGGCAGATGGAGTCACAAGTGCTGCTGTACTCTGTTCCTCTCTGTATCCCACCATCCAATGTTTTCATCTTAGAGGGTTGAACCTTCCCCAGTGAGAGTTTTCAATGTGCACAGTTGGCCACTCACACTCAAATGCAAGTGTTCATTTCTGTTTTGATTGTTCCACCTGGAGAAGGAAGCCAGTACTGGGTATTTACACTGGGCCATCTTGGAAGTTCCTTGTGGCTTTCTTCATTTTTGTTTTTGTATGAGTATTTGAATACAACCTATATGATAGAAATGCCTTCTATTATTTTTCTTTGTCTTTATATTATGCACATTTATCCTTTTAAAGCATTTATAATTTACAACAGTGAAATTTACTTCAAAAGATTTTTTTGTATTTCACTCCTATTATCATTTTTAAAACTGACACATAAAGTTGTACATATTTATAGGGTGTCATGTGGTGTTTTGATACATGCATGTATTTTGTAGTCTCTAAAGAAAGGTAAACATGTCTATCTCCTCAAGCATTTATCTTTCCTTTGTGATGAAAATAATCAATCCTTCAAGAATTTCTAAAGTAGGCACCCCATAACCATTATCTATAGTAATCCTACTATGCCACAGAATTTCAGAAATTATTTCTTCTATGACTATAACTTAGTATCTCTTCATTAACTTTGCCTATCACTCCCTCCCTGCTATTACCCTAGACTTCAGGATCTTGGTTTCTTCTTCCGTCATCTAGGAGATCCGCATTTTATGTTCCATGTGAGTGAGATCATGTAATATTAGTGTTGAAGTGTTTTCGTTATTTCACTTAGCCAGTTCCATTCACCCTATTGCAAACAATAGTATTTCATTCTTTTAATTGCTCCATAGCACTATATTTTGTGTACCTACCATATTGTATGTATCCATTCATCAGCTAGCTGATGCTTAGATGGCTCCATTTCTTGCCTAGTGAATAGTCCTACAGTAAGTGTCACGGTCAGATGTGTCTCTGAAATGCTTTCATTTTCTTTGTATATAGAAGCGGGGTTGTGTACCATGTATCAGTTAAATTTAATTTTTGTAAAGTTTTTCTTATTACCCAATCTGAGTTCATAATTTTCCTCTCAGCATGACTTATTACAGAATGAAAATTGTTTTATTGTGCTTCTTTTCATTCATTACCTTCTGTATTTTTTCTGTCATGGATATCATGTTTGCTCAACATGTGAATTGTGTTGTTCTAATGACAGTTAAGCAGAAATGTTGAGGTTTTCTTACATTTCTACATGCTTTCTCTTGGCTTCTAAAAATCATCCTGTAAGACTGTTTCATTCAGAAAATTAACATAAAAATTTTATGGCATATATACATGCCACTCTCATTTAATTTGTAGTCATGAATTGTATTTCATGAATATAGCTTTTAATTCTTTAATAAATAAAACATCAGTAGATATGCTTTCTCTTAATTTCAAAGGTTATTCTCCATGGTGGTTACTATTAATGAAGTCATTAGATTTAAGTCAGCATTGGTTAAAAACACTTCAATAAAGTTAATTGACTTGAATATTTATTTTTGTGTGTTGTCAACTATGAAATTATACTAAAAAGTTATAGTTTGGACATATATAAAGATAATATTGTTTCCCTTCTAATAGTAATCAAACAAAACTTATTTTATTTTATTTATTTTTAATGTATTGTAGTACAGGGTCTACAGGGTCTCACTACACAGATTGGACTCGTAGTGATCTTCCTTTTTTCAGCCTCTCAAGCACTGAGATTACAGGCCTGTGCCACCACGCCCAGTCTCAGTCACCATCTCAGTATGCTCCAGGGGCTCAGCCAACAAGTCATGTAGAAGACAAAATTTATTTTAAAATAGAAATTTCTTTAGTTACAGAATTTTCAGTAATTCAGTGATATCATCGTTGTTTGATATTTAAAATTACCTCGCATTTTACATGGCTTCTTAAATAAATAATATACTAAGTTTTAAGTTTATACCTAAGAAAAGGCAAAATGAATTTTTAAATGTCAAATATTAGAATTAAATGCTGACCTTTAAACCATTAAATTGGATGTAATTCAATATAATTTGTGTTTTCCTTTTTATGGAGAAATTTCTTTTCATTTGTTTTTCTTTTTATTCCACAGTCACAGGTCATGCTTTACGATACTTTTTCTTAATTTCTCTGCATTGACTTCTTTTGAGTCAGATCCTGTTGGTTACCTGACCTGAGGCTTTTTTGGGAGGGCAGGCCAGTTTATCCGCACATTGTTTCCTCTCTATCTTAATTATTTTATTTATTTATTTTTTCTGTATTTTAGGGAAGCATCTACAGATCACACTCACAGTGATTCTTCTGTTTTTAGCCTCTCAAGTGCTGGGATTACAGGCAAGTGCCACCATGCCCAGTCTCAGTCACAATCTCAGAGTGCACTAGAGGTGAGGCCAGCATGGCAGGCCAGGGGATCAAACCCTGGCCCCTGCACCTGCTTTCAGGCACTTCAATATGCTGAGCTATTTGTCTTCTCTATCTTAAAGCAACAGAAATAGACAACTTTCCACCTAGTGGCAAATTTATGAGCTCTCCTTGGCACTGTTTGTTGCTAAAACAAGACCTTTTCTAGTAGAAATGTTACTGTATCCATCCCTGCTTTTCAAGCATTAGTTAATGAAACACAAGCTAAATGAAATAATGCATGCAGGTAAACTGTTCTAACCTTTCTATATCTTCATTTTGCTTTATTAATTCATGCAAAACATGCAAGTTGAAAGAATAAGTGGAGGTGATTTGAACAGGTTCATGTGGAAGGGATCCGGATAGCTTCCAGAATTTCTATACACCTCAGGACTTCTCTTCAGTTGTCACAAGACCAAAAGTGTCAGGAAAACTGCTTGGAGGTCATAGTAGCTTTGCAATGGCTTGGAAAGTAGAGCACCATGTCACAGATATGTGTACTGAGCAACTAATTAGTTTCATTTAGGTAAAACATAGGTACAGTGAAGTGTATGGATTTTAAGTGTGATAGGTTTCAGAGGCAACAGCTATGGTGCAGTAGTGGTGGTGCATCAGAGAAGCAGAAATGGGGGAGGGAAAGCCTTTATTGACTCTAAGCACACAGAGAGGACCAAGGGCAGGGAGATGGGCAGATTCTCTGATCTGAGACAGGGAGCCTGAGACTTTATGGACTGTTGCCCAGGGAGGAGTTTGATGGGCAGGTTTAGTGGTGTGTAAAGAGCTGATTGGAGGCTCCCTGTGTGGGCGGGAAAGGTCAAAGGAAGCTGTACCAGGGCTGGAGTGGGGAAGGAGGAGGAAGTGGTCATTGGGAAGATAAGCTGTTGTTTTAAGGGCTTCAGCCATATCAGAAGACCACCATAATAATTCAACAATTCTTACTAGGGCCATAACCTATTAAAGTGTACATTCTATGATTTTTCATTAAAGCCTACAAAGTGTTTGTGATTAAACTTCTCAAAGCTTATATTTCTATCCGTCTAAGAGTGTTCTATTTCCTTGTCCTATGCATCCAGTCAGACACATGTTTCTTTTTGTGCTTCTTCACTACTTATTTTTTGTTTCAGTTACTCTTCTCTCATTGTTGGGACAGATACCTGACACTAAAAATGAAGGAAGAAAAGGTTTATTTGGCTCAGAGTTGCTGGAGGTTTCAGTCCATATTCAGCTTTCTCCAAGGCACATGGCAGAGAACAACCTTTCATGGCTGAGGAAAAGAGTAAGAGCAAAGGGAGTGGCAGCAGCTCAGGCAGCTGGATTGCCTCTCTTCTCTCCTTATAGTGTAATGCAAATTCCCTGCCCCAGGGCAGGTGCAGTACCCACACCCACAATAATCAATTGCAAACTCCATAAGCCACCCCATGAGGGCATGAGGCTTTGGGGGGCAGCTACACACAAACCGTAGCAGTTTTACTATCACCAAGCTCAATACCTTTGATAAAAACAGTTAAGTGATTTGATAATCAGTGATAAAATGTATGCATCATTTTTGTTTTGTGATTAATATTTATTAAGATTCTGGTGACTTCTTACCTTACTGAACATAATATCTTCAGAAATCAACATTCAGCTCCCTTTCATATATGCATATTTTTGGAAACAGAATGTGGAAATTTTGGGAAAAAAGCAGACTTTTTTACCCTTTCCTGAGGAGTGCATGAATAAGATGTAAGCTAAGGAACCCAGTGTTTGTAGGGGCTCAGTGTCTCGTCAATCATGTGGACAGTCTCTATCAGGATCACTGAAAGTTTTTAAGACAACTAACATTCCTGGGAACCATTACTTTCACTTATGAAGCTCTAGGAACAAAGAATACACTGCCATTTTCTTACAAATGGTCAGTCTAGGTGACTTGCACATCAATTCTGTCAAATGAACAGCTTCTTTGGGCTCTCTGGACTTTAATTACCTACTTTACAAAGGAAACTTATTAATTCTTAAATGTGATAACAAATGTTTGAGCACTCACTGCATGATGTAAGGCACAACATAGGCTACCAAGTATTACTATTGTTTTGTTATGAATAGTCCCTACCTAAAATCTCCCAATATTGTTACTTTATTATTCTTAAGAAAGGGACAAAATCTGTAACAGGGTATGTTTCCAATGTACCTTTTCACCCACATCTATAATATCAAGTATACTCTGACTCTCTGAGTTCAGATCTCTGAATTTTGCTTTTATAATATGTGAATGAGCTGTATTTCCTCCACCACAGTTTTATAGATGTTATTCTTCGTTTATAGAATGTTTCCTGCTCTTAGGAAGCACCAATTGAAGCACCACTTCCTTGAATATTCTACTCCTTAACATACTGCTCAAAAGAATGAGGTAGGCATAAGTACATGTTCTAATTCTGATAAGTAAATGTGTTTGTATGTTAAAGCATTTATTATAGTTACAATTTAAAATGTTTGTTATATGAGTAATGTGCATCGTTTTCATTTGATTGCAGGTCTGAGGAATTGACATTACATCAGATTTTGTAAGCTACTGACGAATAATAGGAATCAAGTTTAAATCAAGAAATTAAAGTGCTTTTTGATTTGTCAGGCTGTTCTTTTCCATCTTAAGGAGTTAAATGCACTTTCACATTTATTCCTAATTACTTAAAAAATAAAGCATACTAAAGACATTTAACTTGTCTTACTTTTTAATTCTTTTGTAGGGGAAAAGAGCATATCTTTTTAAAATAATTTTCACTTAGCAACAGTAAAAACAGTTCAGGTGTTCAACATAACAGTTTGAGAAAGGCAAAAATTGGAAGCTTAGCAGAATAAAAAAGATATAAACATAAGTTATAAGTATCCAAACAAAACTTATGATACCCAAATATGCAAGAAATGGTAATTTTTTTTCAGTCTTTCTGAGACAGGGTCTCACTATGCAGTTCAGGCTGTCCTTGAGCCCACTTGTCGGCCTAGGCTGGTCTTGAACTTGCACCAGTCCTCCTCCCTCAGTCTCACAAGTGCTGGGATTAGAGGTGTGTGTCACCATACCTGGCTTACACAGGGTATTTTAAAACATATACACACAAAGAAAACATATGCAAAATTCTGTTCACAATAAGTGAAAATGATATTTAGAACTTTAAAATTTTATAAAATCAGTAACATTTTTCAAAGATGAATTATAAATATATTAAAGGTGACAGGAAGGTTAGATCTTAGTGGTAAAGGGAAGTTTAGTTATCTGAGCATGAAACAATCATAGAATTTAAAAGAGAATATTCAAATTCAGGTTCTATTCTTTTTGTTTGCTTATCAAATATTTAACAATTGACTGTAATGTAGTCATATGTAGTCTTCTTTATAAATAAGCTGAATAAAGTTATTCAAAGTTGTCAAGTTTCTAACTATATTTCATTGCTTCTAACTCAATATTTGTAGTTATTTTAAATCCAATTAAACAAAATTCATTTCTTTCTACCTTCTATTTTTACTATACTCCCTCACATTTGTTTTTCATATTATTGCATATATTAGAACAACTGGTCTCTTCTTATTTTAACACAAAATATTCTTATTTTATCTTTGTTTACTAGCTCAACAACAAATAGGTTACCCTGTATTCACACACTTTTGTCTTTTGTGTATGTCTCCAAAACAAAAAGGTTGTTAACATGGCCTGAATATGTCCCTTTTAACTAGAAGGCATAAGAATACAGATTACATTATGAATGTAATTTGGTAATTAATTTTCATTGTGCCATATTTGTACATATTTATAAAGTATAGTAAAATAATTTATTACATGTATATGATGTATAATGATCCAAATTAAAATAATAAGCAAACTCTTCAGATCTTAGTCATTTTTATACTGGTGGGAACCTGTCATGAAGTTAAAAATTTAGAAAGGACTGAAGAAGTAGCTCATTGTGAAGGTACTAGCCTCAATCTCCTGTGGTATCCCCCACCAATGTCCTTTACTACAAATTCTATTAGGTAGACATAACTGTTCCTAAACAATTTTAGAAACCATCCATTTTTATCCATCCTTGAAATCAGTATAGGAAATTTAGGTGCATGATAAAATAATCTTTAGTCTTGAAAGTGGCAGAACATTTTTTCACTTTGATAAATTTAGAAACAAGACAAAAACTTACTTTAAAATCCATATTGCTAGCTTAATTTATTAAATTGTAAAAACTTTTTTTCTATTTAGAGCTAATTAAGGATGGGTTAAACCATTTGCATTGGAAGTTAAGTATTTAAGACAGTTCTTGTATTTCTTATATCAATTTGCACAAATACATACATACAGATTATATTTGAACATAAGCTCCATTAGATGATGAGAAGTCTTATAGTCTGATTCATTGAACAATCATTTCATAGGACGTGTAAAATGAACAACCCTGTGTATACAAAAGCTTTACTAACAGATACTGTACTTCCAAACAAATGATAAAATTATAGCCAAAAAATTTGTATATGCATTAGGACTGTGACGTAAGGCATAAAGGAGATACTTTTTGGTCTGGAGAGACTATGGATTTAAAGAGTTTGAATTGCACATATAGAATCATGGGTTTGAGAACTGGACAAAAGCATCATCAAATTTCAGCTCAAAGAAACCACCAGAGCTAGCAGATAGGATAAAAATTATTTCACATGAACACAAATACAATGTGAAATAATATATTTTTAAGGTTTTGAAAAGGTGAACTGACGGAAAATTTGTCCAAAGAACACCAGTAGGAGAAGGCATTTTGAGACTGCCATTTCTGATCCAACCTGAAGCCGGTTTATCTGACTGGTCCTTTCCTCCTGGTCTTTGAACTTCACTTTGTAAACCAACGGTCTGCAAAGCACAGTTAGAAGACTAAATGCAGACAAACACCTGTTTGAATAGCTGAAGTTGGATTGCGGTACAGCCTCCCTCATCTGCATACACATGTTCTGTTGTCCACAAAGCCTAAAATATGCATCATCTGACCCTTGAAGTAGAATATTTGTTGGGCCTTGTTAGAGATACAGCCTTATAAGCAATAGGAAAACAAAGCCAATTATTCGTGGCACATGAGAGCTTGGCGAACTTCACAAATGAAAACACTGTGTATAAGTTTTCAATGAGTGACCAAGAAGTCTAGGAGATTTTTTTTTTTTGCATGATGAAAAGGAAAACTGAATATTAAAATACAATATAATATTTGGAGCTCAGATTAAGCATAAAAATTGCTTCATACTTATGGACATTGGTAGTCTTGAGCAGGATGTGCATATACTATGGAATGGATGGCCCTGTGTCAGCGGGGAACCAAATAAATGTGATTAACACTCCGCTTGGTGAATTTCAACAGTCTGAGCCTGGCAGGGACTGTTAGTGTTAGGTTTATTAGTTTGTTACAATAAAGAATAATACAAGGTGTGAGAAGTATAAGAATTCTCAAAGAAAGGATTGAGAGAAGAGTTTGATAGCCTTTGAAAGGACTAGAGCATTTTTCACATGGATGGTTTTATTTTGCAGAATAATAAGCTACTGGAAGAATAGTAGTCTTATCCTTAACATAAATGTATCTTTGTGGAGTTGCTATTTGGCTAGTTGCTCTGTATTTTAGCTTGGATTACAGGATCTGAATGAACTAAAATGCTAAAAGAGTTTGAACTTAGGCACTTATCCTGCATATAATTTTTCAGCTTAAATTGTTTATTAATTTTTATTTAATTAGTACAGGGACTCACTATGCAGCTCAGACTCGTATTGATTCTCCTGTTTTCAGCCTCCCCGGTGCTGAGATTACAGGTGTGCACCACCACTCCCAGTCTCCCAGGCTCAGCATGCCCTAGGGCAGGGCCAGTGCAGCGTGAGGTGCCAGAGACAAAACCTGGCCTCTGGGCCTGCCCAAGCAGGCACTTAGTCCACGAAGCTATCTCGCCAGCCCTCCAAATTGTTTATTTTGTGAACCTTAATACAGTTTTGAAAGTCGTATTTATGTTTTAAGGTTCAAAAAGGAACATGCATTGGAACAATCAGCATTTATTTAAATTACTGGGAAGAAGATGTGGTTTACTAAATATTTTCAGCTTAGTCTACATTTTCTATAAGATACTCTTCTGTTGTTCTGTCAACAGCCACGAGTAGGTATGTGTGGGAGGCACGGATTGCTAAATGCTCTTGGTAACGCTTCTGTGTGTCTCTTCTCTCTGTCATTCAAGCTCTCTTGATCCCACTACATCCTGTTTTAAATTCCAGAAGGGTTTTTCACTTATCCTTTCATCTAGCACCTGAAACGAATATTTTTATGTCCTACTTAATTTATTTTTTCCATATCCTTCAGTCATCATCTGTATCTCATTTATTTTTCAAGTATTGATGGTCTCCGCATTGTAACAGGCAGAATGCCAAAGATTCTCACACCTTCAGATTTCTGTCAGCTATTTTTTTTTTAATACTAATCTAGGTAGGTTTGTGGAAGAATTTTGCAAATGTAATAAAAAAAGCTCATGTCAGTTGACCTTAAAAGAAACAGAGATCATAAGTGTTTTAAAATGAGTTTCCATTAGATGATAGCACAAAGGAAGGTCAGAAATGTTCAAAGCATCGGAAGAACTTGGTGTATCCTTGCTGCTATTGAGGTAGAATGTATCATGTTCAAGGACTTGGGAATGATTTTTGGCTCACAACCAACCAGGAAGCAAAGATGTGAGTCCTACCACTTCAACAAAATGTGCTCCACTTCAATGATCTTGGAAGCTGATTTTTTGCTTGAGCCTCTAGCCCAGCTAAGCCAACAGCTTGATTTCATCCCTGTTAGAAGCTAAGTCAAGGACTGAGGCAAAAATAATCATACATTTCATATACAAAAATGAAAAAAAATAGATGACTGTTGTTTTAAGCTACTATGAGAGTATGGATTTTCCCCCTTCCTTTTTTTTTGTTTAATGTTATATCCTTAGTACCTAGAATTGCCCCTGACACAGAAGCAGTTTTGAAATGATGCAATTAACCTTCTAAGTTAAACACTAAGTGTTATATGAATGTGCTTATTCCTCTATTTTCAGTCTAAGTTTGTGGCTGTAAATTCACCTGGATAAAGAATTAAGGGTTAAAACTTTAGATTATCTAAGAATTTTTCCATAATCTCTGGAAAAATTTTATTAAAAGTATAGATGGTTTTAGTGATACACTTACAAGTGTTTAAATGTGCTTTAAAGATGAACTGATTACCAGAAACTGAATACTTAATTTAATGTGTGTTTTAGTGCACTTTATGTGACACAAATTAATTTGCAATAGAGGCAGGACACCTATCTCTATGGTAATTAGTCATAGTCAGGTCTTAATTATCTTCTTAAATAGGAAAACAAGAGGCTTATAAAGATATCTGCTATGGTATTCTTGACTGGTATTCTTTTTAATTTGCTAATGCTTCTTTCCACAAGAATTAGAAAGTTCAGCATATGGATTTTAGCACAATGATTTTGAAATAATGGTACACATTTTTTTAGTATGTCAAAAGTTTCCTCCACTCCACACCACTTGAAAACACTGCAAGGTGTTTTATGTCTTGTTTAGACATGCGGAAAGTTTGCTTCAGCAATATCTAACTAGCTCAAGGTCCAAAGCACTGTGTTAGTCTAAGACCCAAACATAACAGAAGCTCCTTTCTTTTTTTAAGAATTCTATTATACTACAATCAGTGATGCTTTTGTAGGTTAAAAAAATTCATAGTTATTACAAAATATATAAAATACACATGCCTATATCAATATTTGTACAATATTTATAATAGATATTTTGACCACAAACAAATTATCATTTTCTTCAAATTGTTTTCTTGGAGACTATTAGAAAAATGAGGTTGTGTTAATTATTAAGGCAAAAGTAAAATTTTCAAAACAAGTGAAAAAGGGTGTTAACTTTGATCTCCATAAGAGCTAAAGACAAGTTTTGATTAATAAACACTGCCTTCCTCTTCCCTCCATTTATTTTTCTTCCTCTTTCTCTTCCTCCCTCCTTCCCTTTCTTCCTTTTTTTCTTTTCTTCTCTGTCTTTTGCTTTCAGTCTTGAAATTATGCCTGGCATTGAACTCTATGTAAACTTAACAGGAAGCAGTTGTCCCCTATGTTTTGAGAGCTTTATAAAAGGATTTAAGATGCTATGTTGATAGGTCAGATTTGAAGATGAGTAGTTGTTAGCCTTAAGAAGGATAGTTTGAAGGGAGAAATAGTGAGAGTGTAGGAATATTCAATTGAGAAAATTTAGTTTGCTTGTTAGTTTTCTAGGTGAAAGACATTCACTGCTCTTGGATAATAGATTGTATTGTTTCAGGAAAGAGCAGCAGCAGAAGAAACTCAAAAGGAAGATAAATGTGTGCTTTAAAAGGCTTCTAGGTTACATTAAGAAAGATAAAATTTATGCAGTGCCACTGAAGGGAATGCAATAATCGACTGCCTAAAATTGTTCATACAGTCTTTCAACAATATCCAAGGCTTGCTTTGGGCTCATGTGCCAGGTGCGGGCTCACTGGTGAGAAGCTACAAACCTCAACAATTTTATCACTGTCCAGGTTCTTTCCCTCATGGAGCTTATTATCTGGATTGATGGCTTTGAAGGGGCATCCTGACCTAACATAAATAATAAATTGTAGCAATGAAAGAGGAGATACAGGGACTAAAGGAGGAAGTAGACAGGGATGATTGCCAGAGCCAAAGGTTTAGTAAGTAGGATGTCCCTGGGGACAAAGATGGAATTGGACTGGATGGAGGAAGCATTTAAACTCACCTTCTTTATGCAGGGAAAAGACAAGGCTCTGTGTTGTACATCTCTCATCCTGGTATTTCCAGCTTCGCTTATGCAATTTAACTTTTTTTTTTTTTTAATAAATTTAGTCCAGGTTCTACAGAGTCTCACTACACAGATCGGACTCGTAGTGATTCTCCTGTTTTCAGTTTCCCAAGTGCTGAGATTACAGGTGCGCACCACCACACTATATCAGTCACCCTCTCAGCATGCCCAGGGGACAGGGCCAGTACTGCAGGCTGGGGATCAAACCCTTGGCCCCTGCATCTGCCTAAGCAGGCACTGAGCTATCTGGGAGGCCCACTAAGAAATTTAATTTTGATTGTAAGTTTTTCCCTTTCCCAGGGCACTGATTTCAAATTTCTGACATGACATTTTGGAATTTAGATAGGGATTAATTTTATTTTTAAACTCCATGATGACTTTTAACATGTTTCTATAGCTAAATTTTTAGGTTTATGATGCCTTATTAGTATATTTGATGGATGTCAAGAAGAATAATCTTGAACATAATCATGTTTAGCTTTTCTTCTGCCATTTATTTGTTTTACATTGACTGTGTGTGGTGGACTGACAACTACTATGCAACTTGTAACCCCCAGCTCAACTGAATCAGTCTAGTGCTGGGTTGGAGGGCCCACCTGAGGCTTGTTGCCAACAACATAAAAAGGAGAACTAGAAAGAAAGAAGTTGGGGGCTGTTGGTTCTCAAGGGGCTGTTCTCCTCAGGAGCTTGCCATGCTGGCTTTCCTGATATGGATTTGTGTGTTTTCATCATTAGAAAAGCTCAGGACCTCGTTGCTACTGAGAATGGCTATGGCTCACTTTCAAAGAGCTCTGGCCTATCCTTTGAGTATCATTTCCTGACTCCACAGGGGAAGATGGAACATTGTTCAGTCCTGGAGAATCTTGGAGAGAATTCTCCTGGAGAATCTTCCCATGCTGGCTTTCCTGATATGAACTTGGCTATTAATCATCTGAGGAACTCAGGATCTCTTTGTCATTGAGGATGGCTGTGTATATTTTAAGGGAGCTCAAGTCCTCACTTGGAGTGTCTCTTCCTGGCTCCAGTATAGATTTCTCAGTCTATAGTCTGTGGATACTTCATCCTGCTGGTACAGACTTTCTATCTTCCACCATTGCTCTTGGAGTCTTCCCAGCACAGATTCTTGAGATATGTCTTCATGAGACATTCTGGTGGGCTCTAGGCCTCTGCTTGGTCTTATAGCAGGATTGCTATGGGCTCTAGGTCTTCAGCTGGACTCATGCAGAACATTGCCATGAGATCCAGGCCCTCATCTGGGTTCTTTGGGTCTTTAGTGTGCGGACAGATTTTCTGTACTTTCTTTGTATTTGACTCTTTGGGTAACTATTATAAAATGATCCCAGAAATTATGTGTCACATATTAAATTGATTCCCTTGTAAACCCTAACTCAGACACTATTCTTTCAAGAATTATACATTAAATCTTTAGTAGTATTATAATAAATCATGTAGAATAAGTTTGACAGTTTTAGAGGAAAATATGTAGTTATTTTTTCAGAATATCATAGTCTTCTAATAATCTTGAACTTTTGTATAAAATTGAAGTGTATAAAAGAAGTGTTTACTTTACCTAAGAACTTTTAGGACTTCTCCCATTTCTAATTTCATAAATACATTTCTTAGAAAATAGGCCAAATTTATTTGCTCAATCTACTTTTGTTCCATCTAGTTTTCTTCTTATTATAGATATAAAGCCAGGAAAAGACATGAAAGCTAAATACTTAATATCTATTTAATTGTATAACAGATAACTCAGTGTCTGTAAATGCATATTACAAATTACACAAGGCCAATTACTATGCACCATAGGTAATAAATATTTTTAATTGCTAACTAAAACAAATTTAATGTAATTTTTAAGTAATCTTGAAAAATTTCTGGGTTTTTCTACTGTGATTTGTGTATTGTTTTTAACATTTTAAGGACAAGTTTTGTTAAGTAACTCTGTTAAATTAGACAATTTATATATCTATAATGAATACTAAAGGTTAAAGTAGAAGTAAAGCCTTCTTTTTTCACTTCTGGAAATTACTTTTATGTCTTTCCCTGAATTTATATTTATATTAAAATATCTGTTGTAGAAATGCCTGTATAATTCTCTCAGACTTTCCTTATAATTTACATGGAGGGGTCTCATGAATGAAACCTATAATTTATGTTCATAACCATGTGCCAAAATTAAATGTTTTTCTATTAATTTAAAGACATTTAAATGTCAATTATGTGTATTAAAATGCATCACTTTTTCCACTCAAAAATTATTTCTGCTTTTATTATCCTAACAGAATATGTCAGTGGCTATCTAAAGAACTGAACAATTATAGAGTTATTGTTTTCTTTGAAAAGCAAGAAGTATTCTTTTGGATCTATGAAGGTGGACTATAAAGTGGATAAGAAGTGAATTCTGGTGGGCAGCCAGGTGGGCCCAGGAGGTACACCTCAGTGGGCCTCTGACAGAAGGAGCTGCAGAGACAAGCTGATGGGCCCAGCCAGTTCACTTCGACAGGGCACAAACTCAGGGACATGAGCGCAACAGCCAGACACAGGTAAGGCCTGCTGGCCAAGTTTGAGTTGCATAGAACTAGACCCAGTGAGCTGAAGTATGCTGCTAGGTCCCAACCTATGGGAGGATCCCCACGGCACAGAGGTGGAAGGAGGTAACTTGAGTGAACTAGTCTGCATGGAAGATTCCAGGTACATGAAGGGGAGGTGCCCAGATAGAACTCAGAGGAACTAATTTAAATAAATTCCCAATTCAAGATCTGCTTTGTTATGTAGCAATAATATTTGTTTCCATGGTAGAAAGTATAAACCCATTAGTTAAAAATGTTTGTCATTTTCTAAATTTCACTAGCTGTTACTAGTATTGCTAGTAGTACTACTATAAGTAGGATACCACATCTGCCTTAACCACATGCTCTCACTTGGGTAATTAATATTGGGAGATGCTTGGGTATTAACCTCACCAAAGTTCTATGTGTAAGGACAGAGGACAGTGCCAAATGGAAACTAGTATCTCAGTTCAATCAATAGAGAAGGAAAAATCTTGGGACACACACAAAACAAGAATCTCTGACACAAGAGAGATATCTCAAGAACAGATCATTTACAGAGAGGTTCTGACTGCAGTGCTACAGCTGCCAACTATTAAACTTTCACAAAAAAGTACGACAGTAATAAAAAGATTTCTCCCTGAAATAGAAACTGAACAAAAGAAGGATCAAAATGCAATCATAGGCCCCAAGCTTGCCTAGTACAAACCCAGAAGACATCAGCATAAAATAAATTGGAAGGTACCACCTGAAATCTGTGAAATAATAGCAACTGAAGTAAAGAAACAAATGCAGAAGGGTATAGAGGAAATCAGATCAGAAATAATCTCCCTAGTTAAAAAAAAGAAATGATAACTATACTGAAAAAATTACTAAGTGATTCTAAAGAAGACACTGAGAAAAAAAAGAAGAGAATAAAAAATGATGGAAACCTTGAATGAGCAATATAGGAAAGAATTAGAATGCATGAAACAGATTCAAAGAAAAAAACACATGAAATTAAAAACTCCTTTAACAGTGGCAAAACTGTTTGAATTAACATGGAGATTCACTTTCAGATCTTGAAGACAAAATGCAGCTAGTGATCAGGAAAGAAAAGTTTTGTTTGTTTTAACCAACAAAGATCCAGTTAATAATAATTCAGGATCTACAAGACAATATGAAGATGAACAACATAAGATTAATGGGCATCAATGAGAAGGAAGGACATAACATAAATGATATAAAAATATAGGCAGAAGGAGCCGGGGAGATAGCTCAGTAGAATAAATGCTTGCCTGGCAAGTGCAAGGGCCTGAGTTCAATCCCCAGTTCTGCAAAAATAAATAAATAAATAAATAAATATAAATAAATAAATAAATATAAATATATATATATATAATATATATGCAGAACTAATAGCATAAAACTTCTAAAATATGGGAAAACAATCTGACATTCAGATAACGAGGCACATACAACCTGAAGTAATAGTAACTCAGTTAAAACTACACCTAGACACATAATAATCAAGATGCCACAAACTCAACACAATAACAATGTACTAAAAACTTCTACAGAAGAGAGATCACATTTAAAGGAAAACCCATCAGAATAACATCAGATTTCTCCTCACAAATGATCAAGAAAGAAGAGTAAAGTATTTCAAGTCCTACAAGAAAACAAATGCCAACCCAGACTGACATACCCTCCAAAACTCAAGTTTAATACAGAAGTAAAATACTTCCATGATGAAGAGAAAATAAAGAAATTCTCGATGACCAAACCAATTCTACATACACAGAGTACTAAAAGACATTCTAGAAATGGATCCGAATGACCGTGATTCCAAGAACAACAGAAAGATACTACCAAACAGGGTAAAGAATTAAACACAGGAGAAAAATAGGGAATGAAGTATAGGAAAATAACTGACAAACATAAGCTAGCACATATCAGTTATAATCACCAATGTAAATAGTCTCAATTCACTAATTAAATGAAATAGGTAGAGTGGATAAAAAATTATATCCAACAATATGCTCTATACACAAAACACATGGACCAATAAAAAAAACTCATAGGCTGAAAGTCAAAGGATGAAAAATAATATTACATGTTATAGGAGCTCATAAATGAAGCAGGGATAGCTATCTTGTTCAGAGAAATTCTGAACTTCAAACCAAGAGAGAAAAAAGTCACTACATACTGGGTAGGACAAAAATTCAAAAGGAAGAGGTAACAGTCATAAATATCTATGCACCAAATATGGGAGCACTCAGCTATATAGGACAAAATGTAATGGAAATGAAAAATTAACAACCAATATCACAGTCTTATCAGTAGACCTAAACACCCTCTTATCTCAAAAAGATAGGTCAAACAGACAAAAAATTAGCAATGCGGTTGCAGAATTGAACAAATTGCTTGACCAAATGGACTTAGTGGACATTTACAGAGTTACCCTCCCAACATCTGAATACACATGCTTTTCAGCTGCACATGGGACATTCTCTAAAATAGACCACATACTAGTTCATAGACCAGGCTTAAGTATATGTAAGAAAACAAAAATCATCCCATACATATTGTGTGACCACAGTGTAATGAAACAGAAAATTAATGACAAAAGAAGCCACAAAACCACATGAACATATGGAAATTAACTAGCACCCTCCTCAGCAACCGATGAGTTATAGATAAAACTAAATGAGAAATTAAAGAATATCTACAATCTAATGAAAATTCAAACACAACTCATCAGAATTTGTGAGACGCATGAAAACAGTTCTCAGAGGGAAATTTATAACAGTGAACTGACATATTAGAAAAACAAAATGAAAGCAAATAAATACACGAATGCTGCACCACAAGCTTTTAGAAAAAGAAAAGCAAATCAAATCCAGAGCCCAAAGATGGGAGAAAATTATAAATATCAGAGCAGAAATTCGTGAAAATTATACAAATAAAACAATACAAAAATTAATGAATCAGAAAGCTTGTTCTTTGAAAGATTATATAAATTGATAAGCCCTTAGCCAACTGAATTTAAAAGTGGAAAGAAAAATCTCAAATCAAAGAAATAAGGAAAGAAAAAAGGTGAATTTGGCACAGATACTGTGAAATTGAAAAGATCATCAATAGCTATTTTGAAAACCTTTACTCTCATAGAATTGAAGACACAGAATAAATGAACAGATACCAAGAGTGGTATAAATTAACAAAATGCAATCAAGAAAATATAAAACCTCTGAATAACCCCAAATCAGCCAACTAAATCTGACTAACTCTGTATTCTGATGTCTGCAATCTAAGAAGCTACATCAATGACATCAATGTGTAATACAAAAACCATGGTTAAATACCTCTTATCTTGGTCTTCATAATATGTATTGCTTCTACTGTCTTATCAATTAATATACTCTGTTTAAAATAAATTTTAAAAGAGGAATAAAGACAAAGAAATTATAGTTTATTGAAAGCAAGTGTTAATATTCAATTATTTGTTCAATCTTGCATAATTATATCTGTTAATCCAAGCAACAGATTTGACAATAAAAATAGGTAATATAACCATTGTTAACTTGTTATTCCTGTTTTCAAAATCTGTACTGTATGTATTGTATATTAACTTTTTCTGTCTTTGTTTCTGCTATTTGCTTTTGCTGTTGTCTTTAATCTTCTAAAATAAACAAATTCATTAAAAAAGAAAAAAGAAAAAAAATTTAATAACAAAATTTCCAGCAAAGAAAAGCCCAGGGCCTGATGGATTGACAGCTGAATTTCCCAAGAAATTTAGAGAAGATTTAATCCTGATACTCCTCAGACTCTTTAATGAAATTGAAAAGGAAGCAGTACTCCCAAAATGATTCCTGGTGTTTCCCCCAACAACAGTATTGTATTGATACCAAAACCAGAGAAATAGTCAACTGAAAAAGACAACTATAGGCCAGTCTCCCTCAAGAACATAGATGCAACAATCCTAAATAAAATCCTAGCAAATAGAATAAGATTATACACCATGACCAGGTAGGACACATCCAAGACTTGCAAGGATGTTTCAACTTATGCAGATCTATAAATGTAATACAATATGTCAATAGAGCCAAAACCCAAAACCACATGATCATTTCCATAGATGCAGATAAGGCTTTTGGCAAAGTCCAAAATTCATTCATTATCAAAGCTCTATAGAGAATTGGGATAGATGACCTATATCTCAGTCTGATAAAAGCCATTTATGACAAACCAACAGCTAGCATAATCCTAAATGGAGAAAAACTGAAAGCTTTTTCTCGCAAATCAGGTACAATGCAAGGATGATTTCTATCATCATTCTATTCAATATAGTTCTGGAATCATTAGCTAGAGCTAATTAGACAAGAGAATGTTACACAAGAAAGAGAAATAAAAGGAACAAGAATAGGTAAAGAAGAAGTTAAAGTATCATTATTCGCAGATGACATGATACTCTACTTGGAAGACCCATCAAACTCCACCAAGAGCTCCTAGAATTAATAAATTCAGTAGCATAGTAGGATACAAAGTCAACACCCAAAAATCAGAAACATTCCTCTACACAGATAACAAACTTAGTGAGAGAGAAATTAGAAAAACAATATACTTCACAATGGCACCCAAGAAATGAAATTCTTAGAAATTAATCTACCAAAGAAAATAGAAGATCTATGCAATGAAAGTTACAATACTCTGAAAAATGAGATTTAAGATGATTTCAAAAATAGAAAGATATCCCTTGTTCCTGGAAAGGAAGAGCCAACATTGTGAAAATGGTCATGTTACCAAAATTCTTATATAGACTTAATGCAATCCTTATCAAAATATCATCAATGTTCCTCACAGAGCTAAAGAAAACATTCCTAAAATTTATTTGAAACCAGAATAGACCTAGAATAGCAAAGGCAATCCTGGGGAACAAAGGAAAGAGAGGAAGCATTATAGTTCCTGACTTGAAATTATACCACAAAGCTACTGTGATAAAATCAGCATGGTACTCACAAAAAAAACATACCTCAGGATCAATGGAACAGATGAGAAAATACAGTACAACTACAAACACACTCAGCCATCAGACCTTTGAGAAAGGGGGCCAAACATGTTCACTGAAAGAAAGATAGGCTCTTTAACACATGGTGAAGGAAAAACTGGTTCTCCAAATGCTGGCAACTAAAACTAGACCCAGGTCTATCACCATGCACTAAACTTATGTCAAAATGGTTTCAAGATGTAAAAATTAAAACATAAACAATAAATCTCCTGGAAGAGAAAGCAGGTATAACTCCTGAAGACATATGGGTAGATAGAGTTTATGAACAAAAACCAAAAAGATCAGGAAATACTTAAAATAATGTATCACTGAGATCTTATTGTGAAGTTTCTGTGTGTCAAAAGAAATCACCAACAAAATCAAAAGACAACCCAAAATTAGGAAAAAAGAAAAAGGTCTTCTATCTCAAATATACAAAGAAGTAAAAGTAATTAGGCCCCCAAAATTTAAAGACTCAATTCAAAAATGGGCATCTAAGATGAATACACACTTCTCAGAGGAAGAAATACAAGTGGCAAATAAATACATGATAATATGTTCCACAACACTGGCCTTTTGAACAATGCAAATTAAAACAACACTGACATATCATCTCACCCAAAAAAGAATGGCTATCATAAAGAAATTAATAACAAATGCTGGAGAGGCTGTGGGGAAAAGTAAACCTTATCCACTTTGGTGGGAATGTAGACTGGTGCAACCATCATTGTTGAGATGCTCAAAAACATAGAACTAGAAATCCCATTCAACCCAGCTATTCCCCTGCTGGGTGTTTTCCCAAGAGCTGAGAACCTCATACCACAGTGGCGTATGTGTACCTATGATTATAGAAGCACAATTTATCATAGTCAAATCTTGGAAAAAAACAAAATGCCCCTCACCTCATGAATGGATGAAAAATGTGTGGTATTTTCATACAGTGCTATATTACTTAGTTAAAGAGAAAAAGAAACTTGAGGCTTTTATAGGTAAAGAGATGCAACTAGAGATGATACTCATAAATGAAATAAATCAGACTCACATGTATAAATCTTGCATTGTCTCTCTAGTGCAAGAACCTGAAAGAGTAAATAAAATCCAAAAGATATAATAGATATAGTAAAATGGAAAGAAACTGAACTTAAGGATTAAACAATGAAGATAAGGGATAGGATAAATGATAGGAAAAAGTAAGGGGGAAAATCATGCAAGTATATATACAAGATGGTTGATATGATTGTGCTAACAATGTCCAACAGGTTTTGAAAAATTTCAGTTAATGTTTAGAATTTTCAGTTTGATTAACTATATGCTGATATCTGCAATCTAAGCAAGTACATTGAGGACAGCAAAATGTAATACAAAACCATGTATATGCAGTGTACTATTTGTTGAAACTGTACTTCCAATTTGATTTGAAACTGTCTCATTGCTATCTGTTTATCAATAGAACTTTGAAAAAAAACATGGTTGAATACCTCTCATCTTAGTCTTCTACATGTGTACCATTTTTGTGTCTTTTCAATTATTGTACTCTCTCTAAAATAAATTTTTAATAAATGACAAGAAAATAACTAAGGCTTTTTGAAAGCAAGAATTAACATTTAATTATTTGTCCACTCTTGCATAACCCTGTTAGTCTGAGCAACACATTTGATGATAAAAATAGGTAATATAATAACCATTGTTAATCTGCTTTGAAAATCTGTAGTACATGCTTTGCTGTATGCTACTGTTTCTGTCTTTATTTCTGCTGTTTGCTTTTGCTTTTGTTTTTACTCTTCAAAATAAAATAAAATAAGTGAATCTTACCCTTCAAGTCAAACATTGTTGTTTTTTTAGGTTTTCTTTTGTGTATGTGTGTGTGCAGGGTCTCACTACACAGCCCACATTAGCAGTGATCCTCCTGATTTCTGCCTGCCAGGTACTGGGATTAGAGAGAGGTTCACGAAACCATGCCTGGATTCTATCGCCGGCTCAGCACACTGGGGGCTGGCTCCTGTGCCTACCTAAGCAAGCGCTTAGTCCGCTGAGCTACACCGCCGGACCTATGTTTCTTTAAATTCAATTTTATTTTATTTTGAAAAGTAAAAACAGAAGCAAAAACAAATACAAAAAAGACAAACAAGGTAACATACAACAATATATACGTTACAGATTTTCAAAACAGGAATATCTAATTAAAATGGTTGTTATGTGATCTATTTTTATTGTCAAATCTGTTGCTCAGATTAACATATACAGTTATACAAGAATGGACAAATAACTGAGTATTAATGCTTGATTTCAAGAAATCTTAACTTTTCCTTATTAAAAATTGGTTTGAAGAAATTGTTTTCATTAATTATTCAAAGATTATTGTTATTCAAGTCTCCAGTGCAAACTGTTGAACATAGAGGGTGCTATTTCATTCATGTAGGACACTATTAAATGCAGTGTTGTTTATAACTCAGTAAAATGGAAAAAACATTAGTTTTAATGCATTATATGATTGCTGTTCATTTTTTTCACCTCTGTAAATCAATATCTTTCTCAGAATATCTTAATGGATGCTGTAGGTTTTTGTCCAAAATGAGTAAAGATGTGAATATGAATGCATGGAAATATTTGTGAAAGTATTAACTCATATGTTAAATAACTCATAAAGCTGTATGACAGCACCACTCTTCATTTGTAACACATGCAATAATATTTAGTGAGAAAGAAATTAGTCACAGTGAGTCACTAGCCATCAAATATCAAAAAATGATAGAAAGACCAATAAATTCTTTCATGCTTCCAAGGAACACACATTTATGCCAAAATATGTGCACTGTTGTATTTAATCTTAGTGTAACACAATGTTTTTGGTAATATTTGAAGTAGATCCCATTATTGTCATGTTGTTTCTAGAGACATAAAGTTTAAAATATTGTGACCATTGTACTATGGTTTTTTAAAATTATCTAGCTGTCTCCAAAATGACAAAGATAGTAATGTAGTAATAGAACATGTACTTGTGGGTTTTTTCCTAAGGAGAAAGCAATTAGAAGAGAAGTACCAAGACTTCAGCTTGGAGTAGTGGGCGCTCCAAATGCTTACTATTTTACTCATTTCCTCAAAGGTGACTTCATGTGTTTCCACCTGTATTGCAGTGTTTCCTGCAGTGAAAAGTGTGGAACTGTTCCAACTTCTCAAATCAGCTAGAGAACACAAAATAAGTTATTGGAGTGAGTACAATAGATACAGTTACTGAATGTCATCTGACTTTTCACGCAACATATAGTGAGCAAATCAAAGTCCTTTGTAAATATGACACCTTATGAACCCTAACTATGTATCTAGTCTTAGACACTTCAGTCTTAATGCCTAGAGTTTCTCCTCAAGGCAGTGTTCTGAAGAGAAAAAGTATTGTAAAATGATTTTTACAGTATGGGGATCATTTCAAATATTGTTGAGTGATATTTGGTATAACATTGCCACCATTGAAATTGTGCTTTCGAGCATGACATGAACATCAATATTTTAAGAAGTTTTGGAGTAGAATAAACAACAACTGATAAAGTAATTCAGTTAGAATTATTAAGCTAGGGGTGTTCATGGACAGAGACAGAAAGTGCCCATTTGAATGGAATTGTTGGATTTGTGGGCTAGAAGAATTTCACATAACTATTGAAGTTAATCCTGATATTTGGTAATGCTGTGCTTTGCTTTTTGTTTTGTTGTTTTTACCAAGTTTTACACTTTACACTGCACAGTTGAGAAGGCATAGAGTTTTGAACCTAACAGCTTGAGCGCAGGTTGTAACTCAAGTGCTTATCATCATCATAAACTTAGAAAGTGATTATCTACTTCAGTTACCCATCTGTAAAGTGCCTATGAAACTATCTAAGCACTATACTTATAAAATTACTGCATGAATTAAATGATGGGGTACCTAGTAGAATATTTAATAGTATGCTTATATCACATTATTGGTTCCTACACCTATTTTCATAGATTCTAATACTAAGGTGATAAGTTGATAAAATGTTTGCATTCATCAGTAGTCAAGCAAAATCTCTACTCATATTCTCTGCAAAGGAAAACTTTATAACAGTAAATGTTAAAAACAGTGAATTGGTATGTGCTTGGTGGGCTTTAAATATAACACATAAGAAGGTGTGTGAACAAGTGAAAAATACATTACCATACTGAAATAGGATCACTTTGAAATATTCAGCAACACATCTCTGTCTTAAAATTACACGGACCTCCAAAGCATTCATTTTCTCTTATCTGTTTTGCTAATTTGACTGTGAAACCCACATACCATGTAACTGTTCTAACAGTGACGTGTTTTTGTTGCTGTATGTGTCTTTTGATGTGAAGACATCATTACACAATTTAGAAATGCCATTACTGCAAACATAGCCTCTTATTTGTTGCTGAAAAAGTCACTCTTGATTATAGTTAGTTATCAGACTTGGGAAGCTGGAGTCTCCTTCTGGCAGTGATATATGGATACTTTCTGTCCTGCTGAAAGAATCAGTCAGGACAGTGACAAACAGTGCTACTTGAAGTTATATTTAAGGTATGGAAGAAACAAAATCTGCTGAGTCCCTCTCTTTCGTTTTTACTTTAGGCCAAATAAAAATAGGAAAATAAGTACATCCTACAGCACGAGGGTAGGCTCTGGCGAAGAGGCACCTAGACACCAAGTTTAGGCAATCCTATGAAAAACCTGCTGGAGTTCTTGCGAGAAGTCCACGTGCAGGACCTTGAGAACCGTGTCCTAGGACTTTGCAGTTAACACGTCCTATCTGCTTCCCCATCCAGCTTTGCGAGGAGCTAATCTCTTGTCTCAATGGTATGGGAATTTCAAATTACTGTTCTTGTCATTTACAAGTATCTCTCCAATTTAGGGCACCCAATCCTGGACGCACTTGTCTTCTTCTTCCACAAAACGTGCTGCTTCCTGGCCCACACTTCTCGGCCAGCCAAAGGCCCGTGTGCTCAATGCATTCCGATGTGTCTAATGGTACCAAGTGAGAGTGCTCCAGTGACCACATGTATAAAAAGGGCAACATCATTTATCACTCTTTTTTGCCTGTTCTGCTAATTTTCAACATGGAATCTAAGTATATTCCATGTACTCATTAGTTCAACTGTTTCATTGTGTGATTTTTATCTCCTTCAGAAAACAACTTTCCTGAAAGGTAAAAGATGTTTTGTTCACACTTAGTTCACCTGCCTCTACACTATAAAACGAGTCAACACATAGTACACGCCTTGCTGAATGTAACTGGCAGGGTTTATTTAAAATCCAGATGAGATCTCTGTGCGATTGATCTTGAAACGACATGATTTGTACTAGCTTACCTGGTACTTCGTTAAGTTGTGTAAGCATTAAAGCACTTAAATATTTAAACTAGTTCTAAAAGAAATGAGCATAATCCATGAATTATAGGGTAACTTAGAGGGAGAAACAAAAATATAAAAGTAAAAATTTAAATTAAAAATAGATTTGAAAATTGAATAAGAATTTTGTTCCTGTTTTATTTTTATTTTTTGGCAGAACCAGGGATTGAACTCAGGCCCTTGCACTTGCCAGGGAAGCACTTATTCCACTGAGCCATCTCCCCGGCCCCACTTGTTCCTATTTTAAAGAGGATGGGTAAATCTAAAAACACAGATCCAGTGATAGTTTTGCTGACTCAAATACTAAATTTAAATATTTTTTGGCTATCTCTTTTTATTTTTTTAAAGAGAGTAAAAAAATTAAAAGAGAAAAAACATTAGAAATGATACATATTTTCACTAAACAAAATAATAAGATTTCAATAATGGTTGTTATATTTCATAATGTTTTCTTCAAAATAGTTGTTTAGATTAATAGATAAGGAAATAAAATTGGTAAAGAAAGGAAAAAAAAAAAGACGAAAAGAAGATTTTAAAATGAAGAAGAAAAAAAAAGCATTAACTGTTCCTTTCCATAGACCAGCCGAAATGTTTGGGTTGTTTCAAGATTTAGTTATGACAAATGGCTCTGCTATAAACATGGGTGTAAATATGTCACTTTGGTATGATGTTTTCAGTTCTTTTGGAAAAATGCACAAGAGGACCTGCCTGGCTTGCTGGCCCCACCCCCGGGGTGTGCTGAGATGGTAAATGAGACTGGGCGTGGTGGCACACACTTGTAATCCCAGCTATTTTGGAAGACTGTAAACAGGTGGATCACTACAAGTCCTATCTAGTAGTGAGACCCTGGACACCCTGTAGACTCTTCCCTAAAATACAAAAAACAAAACAAACAACAACAACAAAAAAACCAAACAAACACAAAAAAAGCACAAGAGGAGAATAGCTGATTCAAATATGACCCCAATCCTAGCTTTTTTGAGGAATCTCCACACTGATTTCTATAGTGGTTGTACCCGTTTGCACTCCCGTCAACAGTGGAGAGGGGTTCCTTTCCCCCACAGCCTCTCCAGTATTTGTTCTTAGTTGTTTTCTTGATGATGGACATTCTTTTTGGGGTGGGATGGAATCTCAGTGTAGTTTTAATTTGCATTTATGCAATGACCAATGCTATGGAACATTTTTTCATATATTTATTTGCCACCTATAAGAATTTTTTCTGAGTTAGGAGATAAGAGAGCTTGATTATATTCTGGTTTATGCTACCAGAGTAAGACTTACCACTTTGATTTCTAATTAAGCTTTGTACACTGGGCAAACCGAAACATTTTAATAACTGACTGGTCTCACCTAAATATTCATATTTTAACTGCCCTTGCTTAAGAGCAAAAGAAAACAAAATATACTCTTGTGAATAAATACGTTTTGAAGATGAAAGCTTTTGAGACTGCCTTCTTATACTAACGATTGACTTTCTGTAAGAAATAATAGTGTTATTTTAAGAGCAATTTAGTTTTTTAGCTTATGAATACAAAGGAAGTAAGAGTCAAGACCTGAGGTGGGGTTAGGTGCTCATCCGCACTGATAAGAAGTAGGATAAAAATGGACAAGGAGTTTGAACTTGAACCCAGGAAGCAGTTTGCATTCTCTTTCTCCCAGAAATGTAGAATAACTGGTTTTCTTTTAAAACCAGTTTCCTTTAAATTCTGCATGCTGTGTAACTGGTTTACAGAGTCTGAGTCCCAGTTGGTCATTTTAAACCCGTGGAGCCAACCCGTGATAGGTGTCCACTTGACCCTGGGCAGGTTTGTGTGCTTTGCTCATCCATAAAAGGTTCTAAACAGGAACTGACCCGGCACTTCCTTCTTGGGACCCCTTCTAGCTACTGGGAGCTCTGCTTTTTATATTTCCAACAAACACTTCCCTTTCACCTGCTTTCTCTTTTCAAGTTCACTCTTTGACTTTGTGAGAACACAGGTGCAGCCTGTATGTTGATAGCTATTTCATTAGCACAGGAGACTCAAATATAGAAACACAATTGTAAACATTCTTTCACTGACTTACAAATTCTCTACTCCAAGTAAGGATTTTGGTTCTTAATGAGTTCTCCTCACTCATTTTCTATGTAGTATTCCTGTTTCAATCACCAGAACAATCACCAGTGCTTAGAATTTTAAATAAATGAATAATTGTAATGATGAATACCAATAAACGAATCTTAAAGTCAATAGGTTTTCAGAAATACGTTGAGGCCCTGGCAGGAGAGACAGCACCTGAGGTCATCTCTGGGGGGACAGGAACCCATCTTAGCAGAGATCAGATTTCTTTTTTTTTCTTTGTATTTTAGTAAGGGTCTACAGGGTCTCACTACATACGTAGATTGGACTCTTGATCCACCTATGTTCAGCCACCCAAGAGCTGGGATTAGAGGTGCACACACCAGTCTCAATTGCTATCTCAGCATGCTCCAGGGCGGGGCCGGCACAGCAGGCCTGAGGATCTTAGGCCTCTGTGTCTGTCTAAACAGTCACTTTAATCCACTGAGTTATGTGGCCGGCCAGAGATCAGATTTCAGGTATGCCAAAGGGATCCATCCACTTAGTACCAGGCATACTTGTTGAAATCTTGGCTTTCCCACTCACTAAAAGTATAACTTTTGGCAAATTACTTAATATTGAAAGAGATTACTAGTACTGCTAAATACATTAAAATTATTCTAAGAATTAACTAAAAACATTTTGTATTATAAGGATATACCACATTTGGATTTTAAAGTTTTAGTAGTTATTATTTATTATGTAATTTCTCATTTATTTTTACAATATAAGTGAATTTGAAAAATTGTTTTAATTAAGATGATTATTGTATACTTGTGGGGTATATTGTCACATTTCTTTTCTGTTTGCTTTTGTTTTTGAGATAGGGACTTCCTTTGTAGTTCAAACTGGACTCAAACTTGAGGCTACCTTCCTGCCTCAGCCTCCTGAGTGCTGGGATTATGGGCATACACCACCATGCCCAGCCAGAGTGCTAGCTCTATATGTGCATACAATGTGCACTGAACAAATCAGGGTGTTCAGCACCTATCATATCTTAATTATGTGACACTTGCAAGTTCTTTTCCTCTAATCTTCAGAATATATACAGTAGATTAATGTGAAGTTTTTACCATTTACGTTTGCCATTTAGCTAAAAAATTTCTAACATAAATGAAATTAATTACAATAAATATCCTACCTGATAATCACATTTTTAAACATATTTGATGTGGAAGCCTTACATTCTCCATGCCCTGCTGGGAACTTGGTAAGACACCCTGGCCTTCTTTTTCTTAATATAACTCCTTAGTGATGGCTATCGCTTGGCTGTTGACTGTCTCTAAAAGTCCATTGTGTTAAACACCAGTTCCTCAGGGTTGTATTATTGCAAGATGTTCAAACCTCTGAGAGATGTAGACTGCAGTGAGGTCTAAGGCCCCTGGGTATGTTGAGAAGACTGCCACACATCAGCCTCTCACTCTTCCTTTTTTGTCCTCCTGGAAACAAAGTGAATGGTTTTCGTCCATCATGCACCCCTATCTTGGAGTGCAGTCACCACAGCCCCAAAGCATGGGGCCTATTGATTTCAGGTTGGTGCATCTGAAGTTGTGAATGAAAATAAATCTTTTATCTGTACAAGTTAATTTTCTCAAGTATTTTATTACAATGAAGGAAAATTAATATAATGATGTTGGAATGATCATGGAGATTTTTTTTAATGTATTTGGTTGCTGCAGGGTCTCACTACACAGCTTGGACTTATAGTGATCCTCCTGCTTTCAGCCTCCCCAGCACTGAGATTTCAGGCATGTGCCATCACGCCTGGACACCGGCCAGTGCATCCTGCCCTAAAGGCTGGGCTGGTGCTGCACGTGGTGCTGATGATCCACCAGGGTCCCTGAGCTTGCCTAAGCAGGCGCTTTAGATTGCTGAGCTATCTCTCTAGCCCATCACTGTGCATGTTTACTAAATACATATATTATAATTGCATTGAAAGTACTGGGAAGAGAAAGACAGAGCATATAAAACAAGGATATGACATAACTGTTTGCATGGAATATTCTCATGAATAATGTAAAAGAATATTCAGAATGTAATTTCAGTTTTGGAAGTTGAACTAGATTGATTTAGTTAATGTTATTAATGTTATTCTTTATGTTCCCAGAATGAATTTTCAGATATCTTACCAACACTAAGAAGAAAGGGATGTAGCAAGTATTAATATGTTTGATGTACATGTACTAATTCCCCATGAGGAAAGCAATCATTACGTATAGCAAACATGCACTAATAATTTTTTTTTAAATAAAGAGTAAAAAATCACTGGTAGCAAAAATAATCACTGAAAAGTCTAGAAACTTAGAAAATGTGAGGACAGAGTCACATTCAATGTCAAAACACAAATAGGTATGGCTTACTCCAGAGGATGATTTGACCCATGTTACACTTCTCTGTCCCTGACTTAGTTTTTTGAGAGTCAAGGCCCCGTGTCATTTTTATGGATAAAAAAAGCTACAATGGAATATTACTCAGCTATTAAGGAAGATAAACTCAAAGCTTTTCTAGGCAAATGAATGCAACTAGAGACCTGAATTTCTATCTGTTCATTAGAGCCTGCCACTCATGAAGGCTCTCCATGCAATGATGCAAGATGAAGGCTTTCCACGCAATGATGCAGGACACGACTACTTGTGAAAACAGTGCTGTCGCCACAGTTGAAGACGCTGCCAGAAATGAATTCCTCAGCAACTTCTTCCTTGACCTTCCCAACTGTTATGTATTTGAATGTATCTAGAGTTTATGTCTATGCCCAACTACATGATGCCCCTGAAAAATTAGGAATTGTCATGTTGTGCTTCTTCTTTATACTCTTTCCCAAACTAACTAAAAGTGATGTGATGACCAACTTAAAAGTTGGACACATATGTCTTCTTGTCTATCTTTTTGTGAGAACTTCCTACTAAATTGAATTGGTTCTAAAACACATTCTTGACCAATAAGATGTAGTGAAAACAAAGTGGATTCACCAGCAAGCAAAAGGACCTGACTTCAATCCCAGGTTCCACTAAAAAAAAAAAAAAAAAAAAAAAAAGACTGAGGTGGAAAATTTACTTACAGCTTTTACTTGGATCTTACAGGAAATTCATTCATGATTAGTTCACTCTAAAAAGAGAGACAGAGAAGG
>NW_004524715.1:4504826-4506014 GCF_000260255.1 Octodon degus
TCCAACCTAGAGCTTCCTGCCAAAGATTTAGATTTATCTACAGAATTCCCTCCTTACCAATGTAATGCTGTATCATATCATTATCCTAATAAGAAATAACTTATGGTTTTTATTTTTAGTATGGTAAGTGAAGCTTTCTATAAGACAGTGGCATTTTTAGTGACCTATGAGGCATGAAGATAAATAAAAATTATTTTGTTATTTTTTTTAAAGAGAGTACACAATAGTTTAAAACAGAAAAATTACAAATGAAATAGAATTTTACTTAACAAAATAATATGAATTTTACGATATTTATTGTAATGCATAGTGTCATCTTCCAACTAGTCATTCATATCACCAGATATATGCATGCAAAATTGGAGGAGAAAAGAAAGAAATATAGAAGAAACTAAGAAGAGAAAAAGGACAAACAACTAAAAAAAAAAAAAGAGAGAGAGACAAAACAAATTACACACCAAATGCTCCTTTCCATAGACCAGAGAAATACACAGTACAGTTGTCCAAACCATCCTTCCCACATACATAAATACATCTTTTTCCTCCACTCTCCCTCCTCAACTCAGTAATTCATTGAAATTGAACTGTTTGAATAGGTTTATTTCCTTTTCCCAGTATCTATTGTACCCTTCAGATTTTATTTTCTCTTTCAGGTTCTCACACTAAGGAGACAATATGATGTTTACACATGTGAATCTGATTTATTTCACTTAAGAATATGGTCTCTACTTGTCTACTTGCATCCATTTACCAATAAAAGACTCAAACTTATCCTGTTTTATGACTAAATAATTCTCCATTGTGTAATAATATCACGTCTTCTTTATCCATTCCTCAATTAATGGGCATCTGGGTTGTTTCCAGGATTTAGCTGTGACAAATTGTGCTGCCATAAACATGGGAGCACATGTATTACTGTGGTATGAGGTTTTCAGTTATTTTGGAAAAACACCCAGGAGGAGAATGGCTGTGTTGAATGGGCCCTCCAAACCTACCTTCTTAAGGAATCTCCACAGTGATTTACATAGCGGTTGTGCCAGTCTGCATTCCCACCATCAGTTGGGAAAGGTTCCTTTTCCCAATAGCCCCTCCAGCATTTGTTATTGGATGAGTTCTTCTTCTTCTTCTTCTTCTTCTTCTTCTTCTTCTTCTTCTTCTTCTTCTTCTTCTTCTTCTTCTTCTTCTTCT
>NW_004524715.1:4507374-4510896 GCF_000260255.1 Octodon degus
CATGCTTTGCAAATCAAACTTGCTGAGGTTTTCTATAAGTCTGGCTTGGTGCTGTCTGGTATTTAATTAAACAGTGCAGAAATAAAACGTCCTCAGTGTAATTTTCATTCTGCAGTTCAATACTGTAAACTATTCACAGCGTAATTAAAAGCCCTGAAATCTCCTAGGAATGATATTACCAGTATGCGCCCAACCTAGCAAACACAGAAGACTCATTGTTGCTCTGTGAAGTTGTGTGTTAATAAAGCCACACAAGTGTTCTTTGCTTAATCTGACTGAGCCGAGAAAGCCCCAGCTGGCATCCAAGCTACCTGCTTTAAAACCTCCCTAAGAAGCTGAGCTCTGGGACACCTTCATTAAAGTTAATACAGGAATTGTGTTGTATTTTATTGACTTTCATTGAATTTTCTCTGTGAAGGAATTTATTCTTGGATAATACAAATTCACTCCAAGTATAACCCGGTATAATTGCTGTCAAATTTCAGGTTTATTGTTCATTTTGAATGTCAAGAGTAAAAATAAATAAAATAAATACAAGGTTTTAAAATTAAAAAATGTTATTTAGTAAAAAGTACTGTTTTACATACAGGCTTAAAAATAGCATACATTTCATATTTCAGCAGTTATTTAAAGAATCAACAGCCCTAGCATTTAACTGAAATAACTGTGTAGCATCAACTTAGTTATTTCAGTCCTGTGGAAAGAATCTGATTACTGAATGGTAAACACATACACCATTTGCTTCACCAGCCACAAAGAAAAGAGGCCAAAAGTAGAATTAATAATGTACTGCCACAGCATTCATGCAATTATGCTAGGTATGCTAGCTTTCTCCCTGAAAACCAAATATTTTCTGAAAGCTAGACTCTTTGCTATTTTGGTGCAATGCATTAAAATATGTTATGCTTGGATCAAATCCAGCTTTAGTGAATGATGCCCTTTCATCTCAAGTATCCTAATACATGATCATTTTGTTAATGAATTGAAAGCTGCAAAGTTTGGTCCTATTGGCGTATTTTCTGAAAGATTGCCTTTTCCTTAGATTGTCAAATCCAACCTGATCTCACAGTTGAAAAATTATTCCTTGAATACCACCCATTTATCCAGCATTAAGGTGGGTGTTGTGCATAGATTGCTTGTGGCTGTGAATGAAGGAGAGGAGAAGAGTTGGGCAAGGTTTCATAGATGTATTTTATTCCAGTAAATGACAATGAGGAGCCAGTGCTATTGATTTTGATGCTGACTTGCAAGTTTCATATTTAAAGAAATTCAATATCATAATTGATTTAGGTTAAACAACTGAGTGTGTGTAGCAGACCATCATAATCAATTGTCGCTTTCATAAAACTAGAAGGCTAAAATGAGTGTACAGAGATTTTTAAGCTTCTGATTAGGAACAGTGTATTAAGATAGATGGAAAATTTTGGGGGAAGTACTCTGGAAACATTCTCTGCTAACTCATCTTTGTGGCAATGTTTTATAGAAATGATTTACCCCAAAACTCCCCATGATTTTATTTTTATTTTGACCTGAGTGGAAATTAAAAACTATGTCTTGAAATTAGTATCAATTTCATCTGATTATTTAACTGTTTCTCTAGGCCAGATTAGGGGGTAAGCTAAAGCCTAAGCTACAAATGAAGGCGATGATAAGTTAGGCTTGATTTTTGTGGACTAGATTGTGTCAGTGTGAGCCACCCAAGGATTTGGTAGACCCATTTCTTTGTATTTCTGGGTGGGTCATAAAGGCATGACCTGAGCTGCCATATATGGCTCCTCCTGGCTTCTTCCTGCATGCTATTTCTCTGCTCTGTGTCTCTATACTCTGAATTCAAGCATCTTTACTTCTATGCTCTTCCATCTGGATTTTTCTGCCTTGCAGCCAAACAACGGTGAACTGAATCTTCTGAAACCAGGAGGCAGATGAACCCTTTCTTCTTTCTTTTTTAAAAAAAATAACTTTATTGAGAAACACATAACAATGAGACAGATTCAAAACCAATTAGTAGGACAGTTTCAAAAACTAATACATTGCATATTGTTGTCTTTTTAGTGGTTATTCATAGTACAAAATGCAGACATGATATCCTGTCCACAACCACTATTAGTACAAATCTTTTTATTCATCAAATTAAAAGAAAGTAGCTGTGCATCTATCTTAACTATTTTGAATATATGATAAAAAATGATCCTTCATTGGTATTTCCATTTTTGGTTAGTTTTTTTCAGAGATGGGTATTCCATTGTTATTTAAATATTGTAGGTGCATGAATTCAGCAAAATATTCCAATATAGTCCAGCAGTCTGTAATAGTAGTGGGTTATCCATAGGACTGGCAATGTCAGAAGTTGTTGACTTGAGCCTTTTATAGCTCAGCATATTAATATGGCTTTACTTTTTATACTTTGTATTTTACTTTTCTGTTGGATGGTTAAGACTAAGATAAAGAAAGACATATAGCAAGAAATGTAACTTTTGTATCTGAAAAGGTTAGTCAAATCCCTTCAGGATTTATCCTGAAACACTGTATCCTGAAAGAATTTGTCAGTGTCAGCCATGTGGAAGAGTAATGGCCATGGCTTGACCAATTTGCTCTCTGTGAAAGCCTGAGAGAATATTTTCTCTACATGTAACTCTCCTTAGGCACACGCTACATCATCAATCACTTTCCTCTGTGGCCCCATAATCTCCTTGATCAGAAAATTTGGGAAATACCTGAGTTTCATGATGTTACAGCACAGGTTCACCTAGGTCCTGAGTCCTCACTGACCTTGAAAGGCTAGTGCCAAAATTTTGGCTGTCCTTGCAGCCTTTCTTCTCGAAGTATTGGTCTGCAAACTTAAGTTATCTCTCCAGAAGAGAGACTTATTATTATTATCCTAAAACATAGACAGTTGAGCTTAACTTGATTTTAATTGTGTTATACCTTTCTATTAGTATTTCTTCTTTTGAGTTCTTACACTAGAGAGACTATACAATATTTACACATGTGGGTCTGGTTGATTTCACTTATGAGTATATCTTTAAATGGCATCCACTTATATATAAAGTTTTCGAGTTTACCATTCTTTATAGCTGATTAATACTCCACTGTATAAAAAATACAACATCTTTCTCATCCATTCCTCAGGTGATGGGCATCTTGGATGTTTCCAAGATGTGGCCGCCACAAATTGTGCTGCTATAAATATAGTGACATACACATGTATCACTATGACATGATGTTTTCAGTTCCTCTGGGAAAATTCCAAGTAGAGAGATAGCTGTTTTGAATGAGATTTCCAGTCCTAGATTTTAAGGATTCTCCACACTGATTTCCATAATGGTTGCACCAGTCTACACTCTCATGAGCCTTGGAAAAGGGTTCCTTTCTCCCCATGGCCTCTCCAACATTTGTTGGTGGTTATTTTCTGTATGATAGCCATTCTTTGTGGACTGAGATGGTATCTCAATGTGGTTTTAATTTGCATTTCATGATGGCTGGTGATGTGGAGCATTTTTTCATGTATTTATTTGCTTCTTT
>NW_004524715.1:4512641-4514139 GCF_000260255.1 Octodon degus
ATCATTCCAATTAACTGCAAGATTCAAAAATCTGAAGGTTCCCAGGATCATTACCTTGCCCATCTTCTACATATAATTGTATGGCTTGGCCCTGTCATGTATCCTAGCTCTTCTCCTTGCTCCCTTTTCATTGTCTACTCCTCAAGTTCTTGATTTCTTTTTAGTTGCATTATACCTTTCTATTTGTATTTCCTCATTTGTGTTCTTATACTAGGGAAACTATGATAATTACACATGTCTATTTGGTTCATTTCACTTATGAGTATACATTCAAGTGGCATCCACTTAAATATAAAGGCTTTGAGTTTATTATTCTTTATAGCAGAGTAATACTCCATTGTATAAAAATACCACATTGTTTCATCAATTCTTCAAGTGATGGGCATCTTGGTTATTTCCAACATTTGACTATCACAAATTGTGCTGCTATAAACAGGTACACATATATCACTATGATATGATGTTTTCAGATCTTCCAGGAAATTCCCAGTAGAGGAATAGCTGGATTAAATGGGATTTCCAGTCCAAGTTTTCTAAGGAGTCTCCAAAATGATTTCCATAATGGTTGTACGAGTCTATATTCCCACCAGCAGTGGAGAAGGGTTTCTTTTTCCCCACACCCTCTGCAACATTTGTTGATTTCTTTATGACAACCATCCTTTCTGGGGTGAGATGATATCTCAATGTTGTTTTAATTTGAATTTTGTAGATGGCTAGTGATGTGGAGCATTATTTCATATATTTATTTGCTTCTTTAATTTCATCCTCTGAGAAAGGTGTGCTCATCTCAGATGCCCAATTGTGGACTGGGTCTTTAAATTTGGGGGCCCTTGTGTTTTTTACTTCTTTATAAATTCTAGAGAGCAGAGCTTTGTCTGAGTACTTATTTGTCATGATTTTTTCCAAATTTGTGGGTTCTCTTTTCACTTTGTTGGTAATTTCTTTTGACGTGAAAAGACCTTAGTAAGAGCAGGTCCCAGTTGTTAATTCTTTCAAGTGTTGCCCATGAGATTTGATTTTTGTTCATGGACTCTTTGCCTACCCCTGTGTCTTCAAGAGTTCCTCCTACTTTCTCTTCCAGATGATTTAGTGTTTCTGTTGTAATGTTTCAATATTTAATCCATTTTGACTTTAGCTTAGTGCATGGTGGTAGACCTGGATCACGTTTTACTTTTCGGCATGTAGAGCCAGTTTTTCCAGCACCATTTGTTGAAGAGGCTATCTTTCTGCCAGTGAGTATGTTTAGCCCCTTTGTCAAAGATAAGTTGGCTGAATGTGTTTCTAGGGGCTTCAGCATCTTCCAATCTATTCCCTTGATCCGCAGGTCTATTTTGTTGCCAGTAACATGCTGATTTTATGACAGTATCCTTGTAGTATAATTTCAAGTCGGGAATTGTAATGCCTCCTCATTGTCTTTGTTGCCCAGGACTGCCTTTGCTATTCTAGGTTTTTTCTGGTTCCAAATAAATTTTAGGAATTATTTCTCTAGCTCTGTGAG
>NW_004524715.1:4514888-4548165 GCF_000260255.1 Octodon degus
AATATTGAAACATCCTTGCATCCCCAGTATGAATCCTTCCTGGTCATGGTGTATGATCTTCTTGATGATTTGCTGTATTCTATTTGCTAGTATTTTATTGAGGATTTTGGCATCTATGTTCATGAGGGAGCTTGGCCTGTAGTTGTCTTTCTTAGTTGTGTATTTCCCTGGGTTTGGTAACAGTATCATACTTGCCTCCAGGAATAATTTTGGGAAGATTGCTTCCTTTTCAATTTCTTTGAAGATTTTGAGGAGTATAAGGACTACATCTTCTGTAAATTTCTTGTAGAATTCAGCAGTGAATCCATCTGGACTCGGACTTTTCTTGGTTGGTAGGTTTTTTATTAGATCTCATATTTTATTGGCTATTATTGGGATATTGAGAGTGGTTATATCTTGTCGATTCAGTTTGGATAATTTGTATCTTTTTAGGAATCTGTTCATTTCCTCTGTGTCTTCTATTCTGTGACAGTAAAGATTCTTAAAGTAGCTATTGATAATCTTCTGAATTTCCACTGGGTCTGTGGTAATTACACCCTTTTCATTCCTTATTGCTTGCATTTGAATTTCTTCTTTCCTCTTTTTGTTGAAGTTAGATAAGGGCTTATACATTTTATTTAATCTTTCATAGAACCAGCTTTTTGTTTCGTTAATTCTTTGAACTATTTTCTTCATCTCAATTGAATTAATTTCTGTTCTAATCTTTATCATTTCTTCCCATCTATTGGCTCTCAGTTTGGTTTGCTCTTTCTTTTGTAGATTTTGGATTGCAGCATTAGGGTGTTTATTTGTTCCCGTTCTGTTTTCCTAATGTGTGAGTTCACAGCTATGAATTTCCCTCTGAAAACTGCTTTCATCGTATCCCATAAACTACAGTAAGTTGTGCTTGAATTTTCATTGAATTGTAGATACTGTTGAATTTCTTGTTTATTTTCACCTGTGACCCATTGTTGCTGAGTAGGGAGTTTTTTAATTTCCATGTATTTAGGGTGTTTTTCTGGTTTCTTTTATCATTTATTTCCAGGTTCATTTTACTGTGTTCAAAAGATATGCATGGGATAATTTTTGTTTTCTTGCATAGACTTAAGCATGACCTATGGACCAGTATATGGTCTGCTTTAGAAAATGACCCATGTACAGCTGAGAAAAATGTATATTCAGCTGTGTTTGGGTGGAACACTCTGTATATGTCCACCAAATCCATTTGTTTCAAGCTCTGGTTCAGTTCTGTTATTTCTTTGCTAAGTATTTGTTTGATAAACCTATCTTTTTGGGATAAGGGTGTGTTAAGTTCTCTTGCTAAAATTGTAGTATTGGATATTAGATTTTTCATGTCCATTAAGATTTGCTTTATATACTTGGGTGCTCTTTTGTTTGGTGTACACACATTTATGAGTGTTTCCTCTTCAATTTTTCCCCTAACCAGTATATAGTGGCCTTATTCATTTTCCTTGATCATTCTTGATTTGAAGTTGAGACTGTCTTAGAATAGGATTGCTACCTCTACTTTCATCTGAGGTTCTGAGGGGTGTAGTATTGTTTTCCATCCTTTGACTTTCAGCCTATGAATGTCTTTATGAGTTAAATGTGTTTCTTGTATATAACATATTGTTGGCTTTTGTTTCCTAATCCACTATGCCAGTCTATTTCTCTTAATTGGTGAATTGAGGCCATTTACATTGATGGTTAGAATTGAGATGTATTGACTTACGATTGACATGTTATTTACCTGTTGTCGTTTACTCCTTTTTCTCCTGTGTTTAATTGTTTGCCCTATTTAGTTGGGTGCATTTTATCTCATTTGTGCAGTTCTGATCATTTTGGTCCCTCTCTAGAACATCATTCAGGAGCCTGTGTATTGTTGCTTTTGTCATCATTAAATTCTTTAGTTGTTCTTTGTCATGAAGGTATTTTACTTCTCCATCAAACTTGAAAGAGATTTTTTTCAGGTATAGTAGTCTGGGCTGGAATTTACTTTCATAGAAGACTTGAAGTGCTCTGCTACATGATCTTCTTGCCTTCGTATTTTGTGAAGAGAAGTCAGCCATAAATCTGATGGATTTTCCTTTGAATGTGATCTGCTTCTTTTCTCTAGCAGTTTTCAGTATATTATTCATGTGCTGAAATTCAGGGATCTAGACTACTATATGTCTCAGTGTGTTTTTAATTGGGTTGAAGTGATTTGGCTTTCTGAATGCTTTATTTTCTTGAATATCAGATAGTTCCTTCATATTTGGAAAGTTTTCTGCTATTACTTCTGACCAAATTTTTTTAATGTCATTTGTATTGACTCCTTTTTTTTCATTGCTACCTATTAGTCTCACATTGTTCATCTTTGCATGATCTTGCACATGATGGATTATTTTTTCCTGCATCCTAGTTATTTTTAAGACATCCTTTCTTACCTTTTCTCTAGCTGCACCAGCGTCTTCAAGTCCTGAAACTCTGTCTTCGTTTTCACTTAAAATCTTTTGCAAGTTGCTATTAAGATTTTAAGTTACTCTATATTTCTTTGACTATGCTTCATGTAATCTATTTCTTTCACATATTGCTCATTCTAAGAATCCATCATTTTTCTAATCTCTTCTAATTTTTTTTATCACTGTCTTCTTTAGAAGCAGTTATTGTTTTACTGCTGTGTTTTCTTCAGATTGTGTTTCTTCCTTATGTTTCTGTTGTTGATTCTTTACTTCAGATGCTATGAGTGAAGAGAATTCTTTTTTTAATTTCAGAAAAGAATTCCCCTCTGAGTTCCTCTATAACTTTCTGCTGTTGCTTATTTACTTTAGATAGTATTTTTTAGTGTTTATAAATGATTTTTTATTAATTTTTCCTTAAACATATTAATACAGAAAATGCAACTGAAGATCCTGGGTACTCTGCCAGTCTTGACGCCATCAGCCCTGCCTGTAGTAATTCCTCCCTTCCATAGTCCACTGGGCACTCCAAGGAGTCTTTTGCCACCTACTCTGATGAGAAGATTTCCATTCCTGAGGAGGAGTTTCATGCCTAATCTCAGAGGGGAGCTGTGGTATGGTGAAAGCCTGTTTTCGTTTACTCCTTTTTCTCCTATGTTTAATTGCTTGCCCTATTTTGTTAGTTGCTTCTGATCACATTCATGGAGTTCTGATCATTTTGGTCCCCCTCTAGAACATCTTTCAGTAGCCTGTGTAGGGTTTGGCTTTGTCATCATGAAATTCTTTAGTTGTTCTTTGTCATGAAAGTATTTCACTTCTCTATCAAATTTGAAAGAGAGTTTTGCAGGGTATAGTAGTCTGGGCCGGAATTTGTTTTCCTAGAGGACTTGAAGTACTCTGCTCCATGCTCTTCTTGCCTTCATGTTTTATAAAGAGAAGTTGGCCATCATTCTGTTGGGTTTTCCCTTGACTGTGATCTGCTTCTTTTCTCTAGCAGCTTTCAGTATATTATTGTGCTGAATTTCTGGGATCTTGCCTATTATATGTATCGGTGTGTTTTTAATTGGGTTGGGATTACTTGGTGTTCTGTATGCTTCAGTTACCTGAATGTCAGATTGTTTCCTCATTTTGGGAAGTTTTCTGCTATTACTTCTGTCCATATTTTTTTAATGTCATTTGTATTGACTCCTTCTTTCTCAATGATGTCTATTAGTCTCACATTGTTCATCTTTGCATCATCTTGCAGGTGTTGGATTATTTTTTCCTGCATCCTAGTTATTTTTAAGAGATCCTTTCTTACCTTTTCACTAGCTGCACCAGCATCTTCAAGATCTTAAAGTCTGTTTTCACTTTCACTTATATGGTTTTGCAAGCTTGTGATTGAGATTTTAAATTCCTCTATATCTCTTTGACTCCACTTTATGCGATCTATTTTTTTCCTGTATTGCTCATTCAAAGAATTTGTCATTTTTCTAATCTCTATTTTTTATCAATGTTTTCTTTAGAATCAGTTATTAATTCTTTTACTGCATTGTTTTTTTCAGATTGGGTTTCCTCCCTATGTTTCTGTAGTTGATTCTTTACTTCAGATGCTATGAGTTTGGGGAATCCTTTTCTTATTTCAGAAAATTCCATTCTGAGTTCCTCTATAACTTTCTGCAGTTGCTTATTTATTATCAATGCTATTAATTCATACATTTGAGCTGAGCTAGTAGAAAAGAATTCTACTCTGACTTCCTCTATGACTTTCTGCTGTTGCCTATTTACTATCGATGCTATAAATTCATACATTAAACTGAGCTTGTGTCCTCTGCACTTGTTCTGGGTAGGCATTGGGTTTCCTCCATATGTTTCTGCATTTGTTTCTTTACTGCAGAAGTTAATTCAGGGATTTCTTTTTTCATTTCCAATCTGAGTTCCTCTATACCTTTCTGGAGCTGTTTCTTTATTTCAGAAGCTGATGGTTCATTGATTTTAGCTGTGTGATTCCCAATTTGTTGTGTGTTAGTGTCCTCTGCAATTGTTATGGGTGGGCTTGGGTTCTTAGATTGCATTTTGTTCCTTCTTGCTGTCATTTTGTGTAGCAGTGTCTTCTGTCCTTTGTTGTAGAACTTTGGTGCAGTTATAACCTTAGCACCTACTGAAGTTCAGATGCAGATCTACAAAGTTTGGATTTATCCAGTTGTACTTGGCTTGGGTCTGGCTGCTGTGCTCAGCTCCTTCCTGCTGCTGCCCTTGAGAGTGAACCTGTTGTGCCTCTCTGGCAAGATGTTCTGCTCCTGGACTAGCTGGTTGGTTCTGTCCCCTACTCTTTCTGCAGGGATTGCAGCTGCTGGGTGTCACCTCAAGCATGTATGCCAGGCCTAAGCTGAGTCTGGAGGGGATAAGGTAGAGTAGAGAGGAGAGGAAGCTCTCCCACACACTCACTGGTCCTTGGCTAGGATTGGTTCTGGGGATCCCCAGAACAGGGCAGAAATTCTCACCTGATGGGCAAGGTGGGGGGCATGCTGCGGAGTAGTGGGCAGTGTTCCAAGGGAGTGGAAGAGTGTGTCACCCACGCTGCACCTGGGCTGGGACCAGCAGGTGCCTCTGGTGCAGGCTAGTTGGAACCTCTCCCACACACTCACCTGGCCTGGGTAGCTGGAAGCTCTCCTACACATTCACCTGGCCTGGGCTAGGCCTGGATCTGGGGGTCCCTAGAACGCAGCAGAAATTCTAACACGCAGGGTGATGTAGGGGGTGCTGCGGAGTGTGCGGGTGCCCAAAGGGGGTGGAAGAGTGTCTCACCCACACTATGCCTGGGCTGGGGCCAGTAGGTCCTGCTGACGCAGTGTAGTGGAAGCTCTCCCACATACTCACTGGGCCTGTTCTAGGACTGGATCTGTGGGTCCCTAGAATGTGGCAGAAATTCTCACACATTGGGCGGGATGGGGGGTGGTACTGCAGAGTCGTGTCGGGTGTCCCAAGGGTTGGAAGAGGGTCTCACCACGCTGCACCTGGGCTGTGACCCCTCTGGCGCAGGGTAGTCGGAAGCTCTCCCACACACCAGCCCTGGGCTAGGACTGGATCTACTCTCAATGCTGTTAATTCATACATTTCAGCAGAGCTAGTGTCCTCTGCTCTTGTTCTGAGTGGGCACTGCGTTCCCTCCATATGTTTCTGCATTTGATTCTTTACTGCAGATGCTATTAATTCAGGATTTTCTTTTTTCATTTTCAGTCTGAGTTCCTCTATATCTTTTTGCAGTTGTTTCTTATTTCAGAAGCCACTGATTCATTGATTTCAGCTGTGTGGTTCCCAATTTGTTGTGTGTTAGTGTCCTCTGCACTTTTTATGGATGGGCTTGGGCTCTGAGACTGCATTTTGCTCCTTCTCATTGTCATTTTATGTAGCACTGTCTTCTGACCTTTGTTGTAGAGCTTTGGTGCAGTTATAACCTTATCACCTACTGAAATTCAGGTGCAGATCTACAAAGTTTGGATTTATTCTGCTGTGCCTGGCTTGGTTCTGGCTGCTGTGCTCAGCTCCTTCCTGCTGCTGCCCTTGGGAGTGATCCTTTGTGCCCCTCTGGCAAGATGTTCTGCTCCTGGACTAGCTGGGTGACTTTGTCCCCTACTCTCTCTGCAGGGATTGCAGCAGCAGGGTTTCACCTCAGGCCTGTATGCCAGGCCTGAGCTGAGTCTGGAGGGGACAAGGTGGAGTAACGGGGAGAGGCAGCTCTCCCACACACTCACTGGGCCTGAACTAGGACTGGATTGGAGGTCCCCAGAACGTGGCAGAAATTCTCACTCAGAGGGCGGGGCGGGGTGTGTGTTATTTTTAATGTTTAGATTATGTGTTAGAAAATTTTTGTTATAAAATTCAGGATATAATACAATCAACTTAGCATTAACCATCTGATCTAACTTACATGACACATGCAGATTAGCATCCTTGACAGATTCCTGAATTTGTGGCCCCTGGATTAGAAGGTTTTATTTTTGGGATATATATATATATATATATATATATATATATATATATATATATTTTTTTTTTTGAGATAAGGTATTCGGGAAAGGATTGACTGAGAATTCCTCAGATGGAGATCCTTGCAAAGCTGTCATCAGATTGTGGCTGAGGCTGACATCCTGCAAAGGTGTGGCCACTGTGTTATGTACTGGGGTCTACATTTTATTCATCTTAAAATGTTATGTTTTTGATACTTGGGTAACTTGTTTCTGTCACTAAATAAATACAGATGCTCATCCAAGTTGTTATATGAGCTTTTCATGTGGGGTTTGTATTCTTTCTTATTAATGAGTAGTATGTGACTGTATAGATTTACTATATAACCTTTAGTGAAGTTATCAGTCCACTTGATTTACTATCTACAATGAGATTATTACATTGTATAATACTATAGGAGTTTTTTTTTTGCTGCCAAACAGATTTCTAAACTGGTTGTACCACTGTGTATGATACATATAAGAGTTCGGATTGTCCCTCATTTTCACCAGTTATTTGTTTTCACTTTATAAATTTTAATTATTCTTCATATACTATGTAGAAAGTTCCTTTCTAAAATTTTATTCTTTTATGTTAAAGAGGATAAAACCCACCAAACCTAGAACAAACAACAAGAGCAAAACCCAAAATAAAGCAATATAAAAGAGTACAAATTGTACAGAATTTCATAACAAGAACGGAATACTAACAATAGGGGTCATATTACTGATTGTTATCACCAAATTTTTTTTCTCAGAATACCAGATATAGGTATGCAATTTTTTTTTTATTTTTTGCAAACTGGGATTGAACTCAGGCCTTTGTGCTTGCCAGGGAAGCACTTATTCCACTGAGCCATCTCCCCAGCCCCAGTATGCAATATTGATTAAACAATTGAATATTCATTCTTCCTTTCAATAAACCTCATTTTTTTCTTTGGCTTTCTTAATTTTTATTTTTAAATTTATTTTAAAGAGTATAATAATCATAGATATAATGTTTTTTTTTTTTGAACGGGGATTGAACTCAGATCCTTGTGTTTGCCAGTCAAGCGCTTAACCTACTGAGCCATCTCCCCAGCCCTAATAGATATAATGTTAAAGACAGTATATATTTAAAAAAGCAAGATGAAATCTACTCAATTGCAGTTGTTATACTGTACATTGTTGTTGACAGTGTAGTTGCTCAGATTACAGATATTAGCATACAGAGTTAGTCAAAGTAAAAATTTTAAACATTAACTGCTACTTTCAAAAATGGATAGAAATTGGTAGCACTGTTTTCTCAGCTATCCTGTATGAATACTGATATGACTTTTCCTCTTTCCTTTTTCCTGTCTTTTCTCATTTCCCTCATCTCCAATGCTTATTCTTTATGTTAAATTTCTTTCCATGTTACTATATCTATTGCAACTTTCATATTTTATTTATGTTTTCAGATTCTTATACTAGGGAGACAATCCTCAATTTTGCGCAGGAGTGTCTGATTTATTTCACTTATGAGTATGGTCTCTAGTTGCATCCATTTACTTATAAAAGTCTCGAGTTTATCTTTCGTTACATCGTAGTAATACTCCAATGTATGACAATACCACTTCTTCTTTATCCATTCCTCAGGTGACAGGCATTTGGGTTGCTTCCAAGATTTGGCTATGACAAATTGTGCTGCTATAAACTTGGGTGCATATACAGCACTGTGGCAAAATGTTTTCCATTCTTTTGGAAAGACAACCAGAAGGGGGATAGCTGGTTTGAGTGGGACCTCTAATCCTAAATTTTTGAGGAATATCAACACTGCTTTCCACAGTGGTTGTACCAGTCTACGCTCCCACGAACAATGGAGAAGAGTTCTTTTTCCACACAGCTCCTCCAGCATTTGTTATTAGTTGATTTCTTTAGGACAACCATTATTTCTGGAGTGAGATAGTATTTCAATGTTGTTTTAATTTACATTTTTCAAATGACCAGTGCTGTGGAACATTTTTTCATATATTTATTTGCCCTTTTATTTCTTTCTCTGAGAAGTGTATATTCATCTCAAATGCTCAGTTTTGGATTGGGGGTTTGAAGTTTGGGCCCTGATTTTTTTCTTTTAGTTCTTTGTATATTCTAGATAGAAGACCTTTGTCTGAGTATTGCTTAAGACTTTTTCCCCAATTTATTGGCTTTCTTTTCATTCTGTATGTGGCAGGCAGACATTTCCCCCCCAAATTTTGGTTTATGTCTTAATCCTTTTAATATGATCTCAGGTTAATAGTGTCATTTACCAATTATTACATGAGCTGACATCTTAATATTTATTCAACCATGTAATGATTACAATATGTTACTACTTTATTTTCCATACCTTTAATGTCATTCTCCAGCATCTGGTAGTTTTTATAATATAGTTTCTAGAAGTACTTCACTAAATGTTGAAAGAATTACAAGTAGGAAAGTTTTGAGATTTCCAAATATATGTTTTTAAGAAGTTTTTTAATTTATTAGAACATGGGTACAGCACTAATGTTTACATTCCTTGCAGTGAGTTAGTATATGTACATAATACATCTTAATTCCTTTTCTCATCCCCTTTCTCATTCCTTCTTCACTCTTTCATTGCAGGGCCTTTTCACTGAGCTAAGTCCCCACACCTTTTTTACATCTATTTGGAGACAATGTCTGGATAAGTCACTAACTTGCCCAGGTTGTCTTAGAACTTATAATCCTCTTGCCTGAGCTTCCCAGAACACTAGGATTATAGGCATGTGCCACCATGCCTGGATCAGTTCAAATTGTTAATTGCTTGTATTGGTTTTTGTATGCTTACATTATGTTTTACCAGATATTAAAGTCATTATGCATAGGATTCTGTAGAATTTTTGAAATTTTTCCTACATAGATTTGGGACATTTCTTGTTTTCTAACATAAAAATTTCATACTACTATCCTCTTTCGAAGAACTGTATAACATTTCATTATATTTCATGAATGATGATTTATAACGCATTTTTAGTATATTCCATGAATGTTATATATTTTTTTCTTTTCAATCCAAGGAAAACCTTATTTCCTTTGAAAGGTTCTTTTTGAATTATATGTTTTTTAGAGAGATTTAATTTACAAAACTTGAAGATTTTTTTACTTATGTATTCATTATGTATTTGTACTGCAATTTTCTTATGGCTGAAGAACTTAAATTTTTGTTATTATGTCAAATACACTAGGCTTTCTTTTATGGCCTGGAGCATGGTTAGTGTTGGTAAAGTTCCCATCCATGTTTTAGGTGAAATTGTATTCTTCTCTGTGGAGGACCACCAGGGCACCTCTCCTTGAAAGAGGAGCAACTGTCTCCACTTTGGTTGAGCCAGACCTCATTTCCATGTATTGATATAGACAGAGCTGGCTAGGGCTTTTCTTTAATCCTTTCAATTGGCTTTAAGCAACACATATTGGTCTAGACTAGGTGCTGGTGGTTCTCTTTGAAGACAGCAGGCATGTTTCTCTGGAACCCTCACCTGCTGCTCCCTAGTGTGCTGGGTCGAACCGATGAAGTGCCAGTGCTCCATGTTATTGGTTGGGATCAAGCCTCAAGGTAGGGGGTATGACTTCCTATGCTTCAAAAATTATACTTCAGAGCTGAAGTACTGACTCCAAAACATTAGATACTGTCTCATTTTGTAATGCGGATTATTTTTTCTACATATCTTCTCTCTGCATATTGCAGAGATGAATGCAAGCCTCTGACTTAGTCAAGCTCACAGCACTTGCCTACTTCTCGCCATTCTCACAGCCACTAATCCCCAGGCCACACCTTTCTTCATGAGTGAATACAGCCTTGGGTCAAGGCCTTTGTTCTGGATAGCCACCATCATGGCTGGACACAGGATCACTTATCTCCCCATAACTACAAACATGCCTCAGTGTCTTTTTCCTCACCATGGATTGCACTGGGTGTAGTAGATTACCATTAACTCACTGGGATTCCATGAATTAATCCATGGGATTACAAACAGACACTTCCAAGAAAAAGACAATGACCAGAAAGGGCTCTCTATACTTCTGTAGTCACCTGGACTATCTAAAATCATAAAATCAGTCAGATTCATTGATAATCTATATGTATTTTCCATCTGTATGTTGTATCATTTACTCATACACACGGAAGTCTCCAATAATAATTGTGAAGTAGTTTTTTTTTTGTTTTGTCAATTAAACTTTGACTCATGAATTTTGAAGCTTTATGATTATATGAACACATATTAAGAGCTTTAAGCTTTCTGGAATAATTGATATATCTGTCATAGTGAAATGTTTTTCTCTATGATGACATTTCTTATTATAAAATCTACCTTGTCTTAGATTAATTTATTTAATCTAGCATCCTCTTGGTTAATCTGTGTGTGGCCTAACTTTTTATCCATGCATCCACTGAATCTGATCTATCTTTTTATATTGAAAGGGTGTTTACTATAAATATCAGATAGCTTATTTTTAAATCAATTTCACAATCTATTTTAAACAAACAGGTAAAAGTGTTGGCTAGCCAAATAATTCAGTGGATTAAAGCACCTGTAAGCAAGCACAGGGGCCAGGGGTTTGATCCCCAGGCCTGCTGTGCCATCCCCACCCCCAGTGCACACTGAAACAGCAATTGAGACTGGGCGTGGTGGTGTGCACCTGGAATCCCAGCTCTCGGGAGGCTGTAAACCAGGTGAATCACTACGAGTCCAAACTAGTAGTGAGACCCTGAACACCTTGTAGACCCTTCTCTAAAATATAAAAATAATTGTTATTAATAATGTTAGATTTTAAATTATTTTCAAAAAATTGTTTTTAATAATGTTAGATTATAAATTATTATTTTCTTTATTGTTTTATATTTATTCAGGGATTTTTTTCCTTCTTTTCTCTTCCTCTATCTCTTGTAGTTTTTTGTTTTTTTTTGTATTTGTATTTTTATTTTTGTATTTAAGATTTGAAGCTGGGCTTGTTGGTGCACACCTGTAATCTCAACACTCAGGAGGATCCTATGAGCTTGAGGCCAGCCTCGGTTACATAGTGAGTTAAGGTCCAGGATGAATATAAAATAAGACTCTGTCTTACTCCCTTATCCTCCTAAGATGTTTTGAAATGACATATCATATCTTGTTTTTGGTACTGAGAATTGAATCTAGGGCCTTTTCACTAAGATATATCCCTAGCTCTCTTTGTTTATTCATTTTTTAAATTTCAGGAGAGACTTACTCCTACTCAGGTCTGGCTCAACCTTGGGACAGTCCTGCCTCAGCCACCTCAAGTGCTAGTATTGCAAATCTATTCTGTCATGTTAGGCCCATATCTTTTTTTGGTTTGGAATTCCATATGGGCATTTGTGTTAGGATACTGTGGCTTTTGGTTGGGCTTGAGATCTCTTTGTGCTGTGGTTGTCTTAGTGTACTACAGGTTTTACATTCTTTTAGTAGCAGAACAAATGCAGGTAGGTGTGTCAGAGGTGACATATCTCTATTCTTTCTATTAGTGTGCTCAGGACTTTGTTTACAATGTTTCCAGGGTACTTGTTTTCGCAGCTTTCTCAGTGTGTTTCTCTCTTAATGTTACCTAATATTAGTTAGGTAGAGAGGAACAAGATACCAGTGCATTCTCTTTCTCTGGATAACGTCTTCGATTCTGGATTCTTGGATCTCGGGGGTGTACTCCACAAGCGCTTTCCTGCGGCTGCAGCCCCAGGGCTGAGCTCGTCTATACTCGTGCTCTTCTTCCCACCAAATATTCTTCTGCTTTGGTCACAAAACTATACTTTTTCTTATTCTTCTAGCAAACTAAGGAATTTTTTTCTTCATTGGGGAAGTAGATAATACGGGTTTCAGTTCAATTTTGATAATTCTGTCTTTTATTGTCTCTCTGCACTGTCAAAATTCTTTTCCACAAAATTTTCTTATGTCTTCTCTGTGAGAGCATGACAAGAGTTATGGAGAGAGAAAGGCTTTAAGTGCTTGCAAGCTCATCAGTATCTTTGACCCCAAAGAGCTTTACCGTCGGGAGCTCTCACTCCTCTTTTAGGGAATCATTGGAATTTGCTTCTGACGCCTCTTAGCATCTTTTATAGAATCTGGTGGCATCTTCCCCAGGTAGAAAAATGCTCTGGTTCTATTTTTCCCTGCATGAAACTATTTTTCCCCCAGATTTTGCATTATTTTGCTCAACTGTGGCCTCAAATCCAATGGGCTCGAGACAATTTGTCATTTAGTCATCTTTTTTATGTGCAGTAAATATGAAGCTATGCCATTGCTGGCTTTTAGGTGTCCAAAATGAAATAAAGAGTCCATTTCTTTAATTTTTTTCTCTACTCCTTTTAAACTCAGATTTTGGGGTAATATCATGAACTCTAGCAATTGATGGGCATAGCATGTAATGCTGAGACTTCCTCATAGATAGGGCCTGAATTTTTAAAATTCATTTTTTTCACTAACCAATGAAAAACACTTATTATTTATGCAAGACTGTATAAAACACATACATATCAAAATATTTCTTAAATATATTACAACCATGCAAAATTTTCTGTATGAGTCTTTGTTTACCAATGTAGTATTACTTCTTAGTTTATCTTTTTTGAGACAGGGTCTAGCTATACAGTTCAGGCTGGCCTTGGACTCTCTTTGTAGCCCAGACTGGTCTTGAATTTGCAATGATCTTCCTGTTTCAGCCTAACTAGTACTGGGAATACAGCAGTATACCACCACATCCAGCTTACTTTAATAGCTACAGAAAACTCAATCCAATTTCATCTTCTTAATTAATTAATTAACTAATTAATTAATTTTGTACATGGCCTGACTACGCAGCTTGGACTCATATTGATCCTCCTGTTTTCAACCTCTCCAGTGCTAGAATTACAGGCATGCGCCACCATGCCCAGACTCAGTGGCAGCATGGGGTCAGGGCCCTCTTGGCATGTGGTGCCGGGATCGAACCAGAGTCCCTGCACTTGCCTAAGCTTGCCTAAGCAGGCGCTAGGTCCACCGAGCCTTCTTGCTGGCCCTAAATTATTTATTTTAAAATCAGGTAGTTATACATTTTTTTCCTCATATTTTCACTTTCTTCCTCTTAGAGCACTAATTAGCAGTTTGGATAGTGCTAGAAAACATAATGCTGCAGTAACCAGCTCCCTTGCCAACTGGCTTCGTGTTTGAGGGAGCAAAGAAGGAAGCCGGAGGACACGGTGGGGAAAGGCAGGAATAGCAGAGGAAAACCCACCATAGACGGGAGTGCTTGAGAACACTGAGGAAATGACTGGATCTAAAGGCTTCTCTATAGCTCTTTGGGACAGAGGACATGAAAAGCAGGCGCTGCAGCTTTGTTGCTACTCGCCAGGCTTTACTTGGCTGGTACCTTCTATCCATTCTTTGTCTTTTGTCTCTCTATCTTTCCCAAAGGCTTATCTCACCTTGTTGTTAGTTTACTTAGTTTATTTAGTTTTGCTCAGGCTCTGCTCTTCTTCTCCCTGTTATGTTCTGGTCTCACCTCTAATGGCTCATAATAATGTTTTGTCTTTCGAAGCATAAGACAGGGAGGTATACTGGAGACGCTACGTGTAGGAAGCTAAATAATGCTCTTCCTGCTTCCTAGGGTCAATCTCTAATCCCTGCAGCCTGTAAGCATCATTGTACTTGGACAAAGAGACTTTGCAAATATATTTAAGTTACAGTTGTTGAAAAAGGGAATTACCCCTGATAGTCTGGGTGCTGCCTAAATGCAGCCTCATGTTCTCATAAGAGGAAGTCAAAGGAATATTTGCCACAGATGGGACAAACCAAAGGAATGCAACTGTGGGGGAGTTAATGGAGTGATGTAGATACCAAGAAAAGAATGTTAGCAGCTGCAGAAAGCTGAAGTAGCCAGAGAGGAGGCTTCCTCCTAGTCTCTTGAGTTAGTGTGGGCCCTGCCCACATGTGGATTTTAGCCAAGGAAACCTTCAGACTTCTGGTCTCAAGAAGTCTGAAAGAATAAATTCATATGGTTGTAGACCAGTTTGTCGTAATCCATTACAATAGCCACTGGAAAACGATGCACTTGAAAAATGGTACGCATATGAAGTGAGTCTGCTTTTTACTGACTTGATGAAATTCTTATTTCAAGTTTTTATTCTTACATACTTATAAATACATACATGCACAAACACATACTATGTAAAGAACTTATTTTCTTTCATATACACATCTGATAATTTCTTTTCTAAATCATTAAAACTTGTCTGCAGTTTAAAAATAATCCAAATACATATTTATAAAAAGACAATTCAGATATAAAAAAATAATCTCAGTGGCATAACACCCCTGCTGAGCAAGTGCAAGGTCCTGAGTTCAATTTGTGGTATAAAAAAAAAATGCAACACAAAGATAAAATAAGGGCCGGCCAAATAGCTCAGCAGATTAAAGTGCCTGCTTAGGCAGACACAGGGCAGGGGCCAGGAGTTTGATCCCTGGGCCAGCCGTGCTGGCCTTGCCCAAGGGGCTCACTGAGATGAGACAATTGAGACTGGGCTTGGTGGCGCATGGCTGTAATCCCAGCACTTGGGAGGCTGTAAACAGGAGAAACACTATGAGTCCCATCTAGTATTGAGACCTTGAACACCGTATAGACCCTTTCCTAAATGAAATACAATAAATAAATAAGTAAATAAATAAATAATAAAAAAGATAAAATAAAAATGTAGGGGCCGGAGAGATAGCTCAGTAGAATAAGCACTTGCCTGGGAAGCACATGATCCTGAGTTCAATCCCCGGTATAAAAATAAATAAATAGATAAATAAAAATGCAATGCCATCATCTTTTCAGTTGCTCAGCTCGTCTCCAAAGCTTGCTCAGCAACCAGCTAACTAAAGTCAACTGTTAGTCAGAATATCTTATAACAAAATTTGCATAAGTTAATAGACAGCATAGTCACACAACAGCACTTATAATGCACTTTAGTATTTAGAGGAGTGTATTTTAAAATTAGTACATTTATTTATTCAGAGTCAATAAATAGGATAAAGAAACATCTCCAAAAGAATCATGAAGACTGTAATGCTAGTTACTTTGATAATGTCTTTTTGGGCTTGTAAGAAGATGCAGTAATTAGGAAATTGGACTTCAACACAGATGCCAAAGTTAGAAATCGTCTTAAGTAATAATTCACATGCAAGGATGTTTAAACTCTGGGAGATTTCGGTGTTAGCCTAGAGAAAATGTAGATAAAGAAGAGAAGATTTTCAACAATATGCTTCTAGTATGCAAAGTAATAGCAAAGGATGATGATTCCATTGCAGAAAAAGAGAAATAATAAACAAGTGGCAGAATAAAGATACATAGTTTTCTAGGAGGCCAATAGGAATATTGTAAGAATGAGTTAAGAAATATAGGTAAAAACTGATAAATCAAATTAAACTGGTAAATGACATAAAGATAGAAGAGGTCTAAATCTTAAAGAATGAACTTAGTCTTATAAGAAATATTAATTATATTTGTTTTATTAAAATATTTTTAGTATTGCTAAAAGCCACATACAGGCTGTTCTTTTGCACACTGACATAGTACATAGAAAATATCACCATGTTGATCAGCTTTTGAAGAGAAGCCAAACGGTCCCTTTTTAATGTTTTCATATTCCTTGACAAGGTCGTTGGGTGAACAGGAGGCATAATCATAAATATTTATATGTAATAAGAGATTAAATCTATCCTCTGTCATGTCCTATCTTGCTAAGAGCTCTTCTCATCGCCTCTCTCTCATTGCTGTGGCACAGAGCCCTCCTCTCTGTCTTGGTTAGTCCATTATAAAAGGACAGTCGCGTGCCTTTTATTTCTAGTCTATCTCTTCCAATTTATTTTGCTCCTCTGAATGGTGTCTTAGAAACACAGATCTGCTCTTTTAACTCATTAAGTGCTGTGATGATTGCTGATAATGTGGACAGATACTTTCAGTCTCCATTTCCATGTGATTTTCCCATGCTTACCTTATACAATGATCTCTCAATGATCCTTTGATTCCTATAACTTTGAACTATTTCTTACATTGTATCGTAATCTTATATAAATATCCTTTATTTTGCTTTGCTCTTTGTAACCTCCAGTGTGAAGTAGACTTTGGTTTGTGTACTGGATCCAACACTGATTATATTTCTGAATGGGAAATTCCTATTGCTAATCCCTTGATGAATATTATTTTCTACTACAAAATTACTTTAGAACATTTCCAGTTGTACATTTATATACACTCCACTGAATATATTATTATAAGAATGATGTTAAAATTTTCAAGTTTACACATTGCACAGCCGGTATTTCAAATTAATGTGATACTGTATTTTGTATTTAAATGATAATTTGATATAAACTGTGATAACGTAATGATTTAAAACACAAAGAAGCAGAATTCAAATTAGTTCAATTTAATATGACTCCATATTATCATTCTATTTTATACTGAATAAATTAATTTTTACATATTGCATCTATTTGTTTGCTTCTTAGAATTTATTAGAACGTCTTTGTGATGCCTAATAAATACATTCATCTTAGGGTTTTGTATATTTGACTCATGTTTAAATTATTTTTCATTTAGCCTTTCCTTGCCTTCCCCTTTCTTTATTTTCTATTATCTTTTATTTTATTTTTTGAATTACTCATATATTGTTTCTCATATAAGAAAGCCATGCATTATTTAAGCTCTATGTCTGATTTATTTCATTAAGCATTATGGTCTCAGCAACATCATTTTTTATTTAAATGACTCAAATTTATCTTTATGTCTGAGTAGTACTCTATTGTGTATGTATCACACTTTGTCTATTCATTCATTTCTTGATGGATGAAGAGGCCACTTCTAAGATTTAGTGATTATGATTTGTACTGCTATGAACACAGGCATATGTGAATCACTGCATTATGATGGTTTTATCTCTTTTGGAAAGATATCTAGACGAGGAATAGTTGGGTCAAGTAAGATTCCTAATTTTAGCTTCTTTGAGCAATTTCCATAGTGATTTCTGTAGAAGTGAAGGATGCTGTTGATTTTGATTTGAATGGCATGCAGTTTAGAAATCATTTTGACAATATGGCCATTTTGATGGTATTAGTCTGCCTATACAGGAAGGGGAGGTGCCTTTGCATTTTCTAATGTCCTCTTTTATATAGTACACTTATAAAGCATTATTGTATTTGTAGAGGTGTTTCACTTCCTGGGTTAAGCTATCACCTAGAGTACTTAATTTTTTTGGGTTTTTTGTTTTGTTTTTTTTGTTCTGTTTTATTTTTTTGCAGAACTGGGGATTGAACGCAGACCCTTGAGCTTGCTAGGGAAGCACTTATTCCACTGAGCCATCTCCCCGGCCCCAAGAGTACTTAATTTTTTGAAGCTACTGTGACAAGTATTCTTTGCTTGATTTGTTTCTCACTGTTTTCATCATTGATCTACAGGTACACTATCAATTTTAGTGTATTGGCTTTGTTTCCTGATATTTTGCTGAATTTGCTATTAGTTCTAGAAGGTTTTGATAGAAATTTTTGGTCTCCTATGTACAAGCAAATGTCATTTGATAAATAGCATAGATCTTCTGCTTTTCGAGTACACATTCTTTTTGTTTCTTTTTATTGTGTGACAATGCTGACTAAAGTTTTTTTTTTTACTTTTTAAAAAAGTCTTTTTAAATTAAATTTAATGAGAAAGAAATATCAATGGGACAGTTCCAAAACATGTTAGTAGGACAGTTACAATAATTAATACATTGCATATTGTCCTCATAGTAGTTATTCAGAGTACAAGATGTAGACATGATATCTTATCTAAACACTATTAGTACAAGTCTTCCTTCTCATTGAATTAAGAGAAATTAGCTGTGTATTTATCCTATTTTGTATTTACAGGTACATATATATATTTTTTCACTACAAAATGGTCCTTTATTTGTATCCCTCTTTTTTGTTTTGTTTGTCAGAGATGGGTGTTCTACTGCCATTCAAATTTTGTAGTTGTGTGAATTCAGTAAAATAAGCCAATATAGTCCAATACTGACTGAAGTTTTTAATACTGTTTAATAAAGCAGTGAGATTGGACAGTCTTCTCTTGTTCCTCATGTTAGAAGAAATACTTTCAGTTTCTTTCCATTTGCCACAAAGAGCCCTTATTAAGTTTAGATAAATACCTTCCATGAATATTTTCTTCAGGGTTTTTATCATAAATACGTATTGGATTTTGACAAAAGCTCTGCTACCTCTATTGAAATGATTGTGTTTTCTTATATTTATTGATTATTATATGTTGAACTATCCTTGCATTCTGTGGATGAAGTTAACTTGGTCATGATACATAATCTTTTCAGTGATTTGTTACATTCTGTTTGCCATTATCTTTATTATTTTTATTTATTTATTTATTTATTTATTTATTTATTTATTTTTCTTTTTTGCGGAACCGGGGATTGAACTCAGGCCCTTGTGCTTGCCAGGGAAGCACTTATTCTACTGAGCCATCTCCCCAGCCCACTATCTTAATTATTTTTTATGTTTGGTTCAAAGTCTCAATGCGCAGCTCAGGCTTATAACGATCCTCCTGTTTTCAGTTTCCCAGCACTGGGATTACAGGTGTGCATCACCATGCCCAATCTTGTTTGCCATTAGCTTGTTGAAAATATTTATATCTATGTGCCTTAAAGAAATGTCTATGTAGTTTTTCTTTTTAACTTTTAAGTCATGTCTGGTTTTCGTATCAGGGCAATGTCATCTTCCAGTAATAAGTTTGGCAATACTTCTTTCTTTCCAATTATATTGATTAGCTTAAGGTATAATAGCATTACATCTTTCCTAAACTTCTTACTCAATTTAGCTATAAATCCATCAGATCACGGACTTCTCAGTAGTTTTCAGTAATGTTTAACTTACATTGCTTGTTATTGGACTCTTCAAAGCTTTGTATCTTGTGGATTTAGTTTTTGCAATTCATATGCATCTAGATATCTATTCTAGATTCTTTAACTTATTAGAGAAAAGGTTGTCAATGTAATTACTTCAAATCCTCTGGATTTTGGTAGTAGTCCTTGTGATTTCACCTTTTAAATTTCTAATTGTATTGATTTTTTTGATAATTATGGCTATTTTAGTCAATTTTGTTTGTAGTTTCTAATATTCTCCCTATGGAGCTCTCCCTACACAGGTCAGAGGTCAAAGATCAGAGGTCAGAGGTCAGAGGTCAGGAGAATCTTTTGCAGAGTCACATGGACCTCAAAGTAAAAGAGATGGAGCTATGAGATGAACATGTTTTCGAATGGAGGTCTTGGTGTGACGTCCAGGATGATTTCAATTTCTTGGGCTCCAGAAATCCTCTTTCCTCCTTAGTAACTGTGAATATATCCCTATACTACCAATTCTATTTTGATTATATAAAAATTCAAAAATATGCAATCAATTAGAAATTTAACTGTGTCAAACATATTATTCACGCTTAATATTTTTTGAGATGTAATCTTGGAAATAGAAGTGTAATGTTGATTATTACACTGATATCTCTATAAGTAAGTATATGTTTTTATTATTCAGAAATATATAATTAAAATTATTAATATGTCATTTTTTACAGTCATATATTTTATATACAATGTTTTACATAGTTTCACTAAGATGATTATATTTTTTACATTTAATAAAGTAAGTTTCACTTTGGTAGTTTTGTTTTCATTCCTTTAATTTCATACAAATTAGTATTTGAAATGATTTAGAGGACTATTTACTTAGATTAAGGGTCAGTTTGAGGTACCAAATTCTGGGTTTCTTGCTAATGATCCTAGAGTGAAAGATTTTATTTATTTTTATTTATTTTAATGAGAAACAAAGATAAAATAGCAATTAAACAGTTTCAAAACAGGTTAAAACTGTTACAATAATTAATGCATTGCATATTGTTGTCTTAGTAGTAGTTATTCAGAGGACAAGATGCCGACAAGATATCTTGTCTAAACAATATTAGTACAAGCCTTTCTTCTCAGTGAGCTAAGAGAAAGTAGTTGTAAATCTATCCTACTATATATATACATAAATACATACATATTTTTCACAACAAAACTGTCCTTTTGAGGGCCAGTCAAATAGCTCAACGTATTGAAGTGCCTGCAAGCAGGCTCAGGGGCTGAGAGTTCCATCCCTGGGCCTGCCATACCGGCCCTGCCCCCAGGATGTGCTGAAACAGCAATTGAGACTGGGCTTGGTGGCGCACGCCTGTAATCCTAGCTCTTGGGAGGCTGTAAATAGGTGGATCACTACTGAGTCCAATCTAGTAGTGAGAATCTGAAAACCCTGTAGACCTTCCCCCACAAAAAAGGATCCTTTATTTATATTCCCCCTTTTTTTGTTTTGTTTTTTCAGAGATGGATGTGCCATTACAGTTAGAGAAGCTGTATTTGGAGAAGTCTTTAAAGAACCTTTTCATATTATTTCCAGCTTTTCTTTTATTTTCAGGGTAGGCATTTTGTTTCTCCTTCTCTTTTCTGATTAAAAATATTTTTCAAATATAGTTCATACTATTTAACCATTTATTACTCATTCTTTTTAATAAAATTTTGCTTTTTTTCTTAAAAGAAGAGACATTTTCCAGATTAAATAAAACTGAACACAACAAAACATGCCTTAAATTTTGAAGTAAAGTGTATATAAAATGTAATATGGAACATGTTACATATGCTTTACTGATAAAGATCAGTACTTACAGTAAATATAATTTGAAGGTGTTTATTCATAAAATCTTGACCTAAAAACTGACCTACAAGCTGAGTAGACAGTATCCATTCACGAAAAAGAGTAAGAAGTAACACTTATGCGCAGAGAATGCCTGGATAGTAAATTCAGAGTGCATAAAATTTGTAGTAAACAACTTGTACTTGGACCTAATATTTATAACTTGAAAGTTTTAAAAGTACATTTTAAAGACAATATAAATAAGACAAAAGCCAGAAAGAAAAATCTAAGCATAAAATCTGTTATGAGAAGAAGTAGCACGGCCAGAAGAAAACCAATCACATCATACAATTTTAATGTTATTGTCTGCAGGGTGTCCACTGATAGGCTTCACCTCTAGCCATCGTCTGCAGAAAGAAGGGAGGACATGTTTCTTTTCAAATCTGCTTGTATTTAATGAGATGATTTCTGTACTTGGCTCCCTGATTCCACAGCAGTAACTTGTTTCTCCTTTGAAAGGGATAGAAGCTCCTGTGTATCTGTGCTTTATCCAGAGTTATTGAAAAATGATTTGTGTCTTTCCTACTGTTTAAAGGAGTCATGAAACTTATATTCCTTCCCCAGCCCATACTTGGGTTTTTGTTGCTTTAGACTTCTTACGTTCTGGTCATCTAATTAGATGTTGTACTGCTCCTTACCCTGTGGCTAGGCCAGCATCTATCCAGACAAGTCTAAGACTACCTTAAGGGCAAACTGTAATGCTGCATAAAGGAATTATTCTTGGTTCCTTCAGGGATTGAAATCATGCATCTTGCTGCCCTCAGAATATACAAGTAAAATAAATGCCATTTATTATTTTACTGATTGTCAGTACCCATAGGATAAAGCCGCAACATACTTTTGCAAATATAATTTCATTTTAAACAATATTAATTTAAAATGTAATGGTTTTGAGGAGTTGAGGAAGCACGGCCCAGAGTATTCAACTTATAGCTGTATTGGCCTCTGTAGTGTCTGTTATTTCGTGATTCTTAGAAGAGTACTTTGAGCGCTACTCCGCAGCGCTAAAGTTGCTGGACACGTGTCTCCTGTATATACTGCTGACCAGAATGCTGCAGTTCAATTACTGTCTCCTCATGGGGACCTTCCCTTTCAACTCTTTCCTCTCGGGCTTCATCTCTTGTGTGGGAAGCTTCATCCTGGTGGTGTGTTTGATAATACAGATCAACACTCAGAACAAAGCGAATTTCCAAGGCTTATCCCCAGAGAGAGCTTTTGCTGATTTTCTCATTGCCATCACTGCCCTGCACCTTGTTGTCATGAACTTTGTTGGCTGAATTATTCCCATGCTTAATCTTTCCAGAAGACTGGAAAGATGCTCACCTTTTGACATCCCCTGGGCATGATTTCTTGAGATGGCAGTTTGTTGCACAGATGGATGTTTCAGATTTGTACTCACTACCAACCTTGGTTGATATGTAGGTGGAAAGCCCAGAGAAGTTCTCTCCCTGTGTCAGACCAGCTTTGTGATGAACGTTTGTTAACATGACTTTTGCCTTTCATTGTTATCTTTTACTCTCCAAATTAAAAACTTCATGCCACTCTTCAAATAAAATAAAATAGAAAAGCAATGATTTTAATCTTATTTTGATAAACTTAAAAAGATGCTATTTGAACTTCCATATGTTCAATGGTATGTCTTAAAAGTAAATCACAAGGTGTCATATACTGTGCTAGCTTGTTAAGTTGCAAGGAGACACAATGGCTACCAAAGAAAGAAGAATAAAGGCATGATTCTGATAAGTTCAGCAGCATAATGGGTGAGTAAGGAGGAAGGAAGCAGTAATCGATATAAACATGTTTCAAAAGAGGAACAGGTGGTTGACTCCAAAGGTCGAGATGAAAGAGCAGAAAATAGGTAGTTTGGGATTAAGGGGGAAACATAAGCAGGACATATTATGGGTGGCATCAAAATGTCCCCCAAAAGGCTCATTGTGTTGAAGACTTGTTTGCCACTGACAGCTTTCAGAAGGTCCCTTGGTTACAAGACCACTGAGTTCATGAGTGGGTTAATGCATTGATGAGTTCTTCAGGGCTCAGTGGGCTGTTGAATGGTGGGATCTGTTGTAGGAAGTAGACCTGGGAGGATGCACACAGTCCACAGCTGTTTGCCTCTTCCTCTCTTTTTGCTTCCCACCCACTGTAACATGCCTCTCCCATTCCCTCAGGCCCAGAGGCAGTGTCCTAAAGCCTCTGAAATAGGGGGACAGAATAAATCCTCCAGCCTTCCAGTTGTTTTCCTTAGGTATTTTATCACAGAATTAGAAAACTGACTCACACAAGGAGCAAGGAAACATGCTATCAGTGTATCAAGCCTAAAATAAATTAATGATACAGAAAAAAAAGACAAGGTAAACAAAAGGACCTGGGAGATCAATCTTTATAGAGACAAATTAGTATTTGTGGGTGCAGAGGGGAGTAGGAGAGAGATAGGTCTGTGGGAGTTCCTACCAAGAGCCGGTATGCTGTTGAACATTTGCCTTTAGAATGATGTCATAATTAGAGTTTCTGCAGTGTTTGGCTTTGTTCTGAGTTGGCATTTTGATTTGGGAACATTTGACAAGCTTCCTTCAACTCACCAAAGCTCTAAAAAAAGCATGTTCTTTGCATCTCCTGTCCTTAGAAATGCACATTTCTGAAAATCTGCTTAGTATATCTTTCACTTTGAAATTCTAAAGGCCTATTGGTAATTTAAATTTTGGTTCTGTTTTCCTATGAGCCAAAATTCGCATGTTGAATTCTAACACACACATGAAGAATACCATGAAGGTGATACTCTTTTGGAAGAGATTAGGTACCACAGTCCATGAATGGTAGTAGTACCTAGAGAACAGATGACAGAAAGGCTACTTACTCTTTCTGCCACATAAGGACACAGAGGGAAGAGGAACATTCATGAAGTCAACACTCACCAGACCCTAACTCTTCAGGCAAAGAGATCTTGGATTTCTCGACCTCCAGAACTTTGAGAAGCACATTTATATTTCTTTGTAAGCCTTTCATTACAGTGCTCAGAATGGACTGAGACATACAGGAAACAAACCCAATTATCATGTATAATTCAAATCTTCTCCTAATTACTTACTCCAAAATCCGTTACGTACAACCATTTCCCTTTTTAAACTTGTACATGACTATAGGCCACTATCATTCATTGGTTTGGTCCAAGCAGCAAATTAATCAGACATTTATTTATTTCTTTTACTTGTAATGATGTACTATATCACATTGTATAAAATGAATCCACTTTGAAAAATACTATCTCATTTGTTTAACTTAGAATAACCTTTTAGATGATTGGATTTTTATTAATCTTATGAAATCTTTTACTCTCCAGTCTCAAGCTCCAAATTTCTATACAGATATGTTTCTAACCGCCACATTATTAGAGTGATCATCTTAAACTACACTTGTGGAATAATGTAAAGGACCAAGAAATTCAGAATCATAAAAATCTAAATGCGTAGTTTTGCTCTACTTCTGCCTGCATAAGTCAGCAAGATTTACAACAAGAGTTATGGTTTAAATTACTGTGCAACATTAACCTTTCCTGGAAGAGAAAAAGTACAAGCTGTTAACACACCTTTAAAGTTGAAACTAAACATTAAATAAACTAGCATAACAAATGGGAAAACAATTCTTTTTGTTCTAATCTTTAAAAGTCTTTCAGTCACTATTGTGTCTTTGTTATTTTTCTTCTTTCATGAAATGTCTTTTTTTCCAGTTTCCTCCTTATGAGAATCGTAAGTTGCATTTAGCAACTGCAGTTTGCTTTAAATTTTACATGCAAATCTATACTAAGATTTGTGAGCTTTAAGAAAAGCTGAATTTCAGGAGCCTCTCCGAGTGGCTAATGGCGAAAATTCAGAACGGAGCCTGAGAGTTGTTTAGTAGTTGTGAGTCACGCAATTGCTCTGAAGTCCTCAAAAGATCACACACTAAACCCTGCATGCCTTTCCAGGGAAGCTCTTGTCCCACTAATATAACCGGATCCAGCAGTCTCAGTTTGCTACCCTGCCCTGACCCATGCCCTGCCCATAGCCACTGACACATGTGGCTGCCACCCAGCCAGGAGGGACATTCTCCCCTTCTGCGCCCAAGAGAACTGGAGTGGGGCTGAGCTTGCTCACTGTGTCAGCCCAAACCTCTCTTTTCTTTCAGAGTATGTTTCCTTTGGCACCAAAGGCTGCACTTCCTTTGGTAGTAAACTACTTTTCTTTTTAAAAAGTTTCCCTTTTGTTTTGTTTTGTTGGCAGAACTGGGGATTGAACTCAGGCCCTTGTGCTTACCAGGCAAGTGCTTATTCTACTGAACTATCTCCTCAGCCCCAAAGTTTCCCCCTTTTTTTTTTTTTTTTTAGTTTTGCTTAATTTGAATTTTATTTTATTTTATTATTTTCTTTTCAAAGTTTTATTGATAAACATATATCAATGAGACAGTTTCAAATCAAATCGAAAGTATAGTTTCAACAAATAATACACTGCATATATTCTTCTTAGTGGTTAATTGCTGTACAAGATGCAGACTTGTGATCCTACTTACAAACACCATTAGAAAAAATCATTCTATTCATTAAGAGAATGCAAATATATATCTATCCCAACCACTTTGAATACGCAGATACAAAATGGACATTCATAGTTATACCCCAATTTTCTTAAGTTCCGTAACTTTGGTGAGTTTACACACCTATAATATTCAACAAAGTTTCCCTTTTAACTTTAGTTCTTTGTGGTCACTTTTTGTTGACAGCTAATTATTAGAAATATACCCAAACCAGTGTATATGGGGAAGTTAAAGTGAAACCTTGTTTATAATAATGAAGCAAAGGACAGGACAGCATATTATCTTTGGAACAATATGTGCAATTATTTAAACCAATGTAGTTATAGAAAATTCAGGGTGGATATATATCAAGTTTAACAGTATCTCTTAGAGGTGAGGAAAGTTGCTTTTTTCTTTTGCTATTCTATGGTGAATTTGTGTACAATGGACATAGATTACTTGTAACACTTTTAGAAAAATAAAATAATTTTTAATAAAACAAGAAATAAATCTATTTTGAATTTTAAAGAGTTTTAAAATATTTTCAACTTTTCTAAAAAAAAAAATCATAACTTTCTCTGAAATGCTCCAAGCTTATCTGAGTTGTAAAAGTTGCGTGTTTCCTAATAGTTTCTCTGAACTTGTGTCTATTTCTGTCCTCCCTGATTACAAATGACAAGATGAAGAATGATGTATACATGGAGAAAAATGTCTCAGTGCATCCCTGGTAGCCGTATAACATTTGTTATATCAGTATTTTGTAAATCGGCTGCAGACATTTTGCTGATAGCAGTTGGAGTATAATTCTGTTCCATGAAATTAGGTCACAGAAAATTTCAAGCAGAACTTGATTATTTGAGCCAGTCTGCTGCTGTATTTGTTCAGATAAACCACAAATATGCAGGGAGACCTGGCACTAGTTATGCTGTGCCTGTGTGGCACAACCTTGTTTAACATGCTCAGTGCTGCAGCAAATCTTATCACAGTTGAAGCTGTCTGTGGAGATTAGCCAAGAAGAGCCTTGTATAGCAAAGGCTACGAACAACACACACAATTTGGTCATTATAGAATATTACTGCTCAAACCATTCCAATCAGAAGAAAAGGTACTGAATATCAAAGAACCAGAAATAGAGACCTCTCACTCTTCACAGGGGAGTGGGCTTTTGTTTTTAATACCCACCTTTTTCTCCCCAAGTCAAGATTTGTTGAAAATTTGGAAAATAGAAACGGAGGTGGAAAAGCAAAATAAAATAATGGCATTTTCTACAAAATGATACACTGTTCCTATAGCTTTTGAAACTTAATTTCCATTATTAATAATCTTAGCTAAATCTTTATCAGCTCTATTTTATCATGCTAAAACCATGTCAGAGATAGGGGCTGCAAGACTGTTGCAGTTTGAATGTCCCTGCTGGAATGGGAAAGGAAAAAAGACACTACGATCGCATGGTGCTCTGGAAAGACAGGGGCAGAGGATAGGTGGAGTGTTTGTAGCACAGGATCTGAACGTAAGGGTACAGGAAAGAATTTAGTGTCTTTAGTGTAATCATTTCTCTATACATTCAAATAAGGCATCTCTTTTACTTCCTAAAAGTCACCAAAGCCCAACCAACCAACCAAGTAAACAAATAAAATTAAATATTTCACTTCTAAATTGTTTACGTTATCAAAACATTGTCAAAATGAATATTTAGCAAATACAGCTTGCATGAAATGCTACTGCTAATGCATTACAGATCTACAAATATTCAACACCAACATATTCATAATTTACTAGTTTTTGTAGTCAGGTATACTTCCTTGTTATATATTATGGTGTCAGACTCTTAAAAGGAATTGTAGTATCATTTTTCATAACTTAAAAAAGAAGGAATTCTGTATAAAATGTGGAAGAATAATATGAAGTCTAAATTTTGCCTCCTAATGCACAATATATGTAGTAATAACATATTAGATGTACTTAGGTAAAAATCACAGTCAAATTCCAGGCGTTAAGGAAATTTCCTAAGTTCTTGGTTTCAATTTCCCACTTAATTAAAAAATACCTTTCTATTACTACACACCTTCATTAAACAAACATTCACAAGGAAACAAACTTAATTGTCTCTCATCACGAACTCCATTCTTCCTTAATGGAGATTTACAGTTGGTGTAGATTCTAAAACTTACTAATTGATTGGACTTTTAAGTTACAAATGAAAGTGCTGGCCAAATAGCTCCACAGGTTAAAGTGCCTGCTTAGGCAGACACAGCAGCCGGGGTTCAATCCCCTGTGTGCTGCTCCACCCCTGTCCCTGGGGCATGCTGAGATGGTGATTAACACCGGAGGTGGTGAAGCACGCCTGTAATCCCAGCTCTTGGGAGGTTGAAAGCAGGAGGATCACTGAGTCCGATCTATGCAGTGAGACCCTGTAGACCGTTACTAAAAAATACATACATAAATAAATAAATAAATTACAAATTAAAGTACAATAGATACTGTGAAAAGGAAAGAATCTCTTCTAGAAGAAAGAAAAACTGGAACGAGGAAAATGACAAAAGAAAGAAGGGAAAAAGATATATTTATGAATATGTACATAATAGCTTCAATAATTTTAATGCTGAATTCTACTGATGTATTGAAAGGAGCAGTTAATGCTTAATTTTTTAATTTTTCGATTTTTTTTTTTTTGTGGAACCAGGGATTGAACTCAGACCCTTGTGCTTGCCAGAGAAGCATTTATCCACTGAGCCATCACCCTGGCCCTAATTTTTAGAATTTAAAAAACTTTAGTATTTTTTTCTCCTTTTTAATTTCTGATAACTTTTTAAAGCCAGTTTTGCAGGTTTATGTCTGGTAATCTAAACAACTTATCTGAAGACAACATTATACAATACAATAACCATTGTTGAATTTCTATTGCTTTACATAATGACATTTTTTACCATTTCTAATATTTGTTTTTTATTTTATATTTTTTAAAAACAAAAAACAAATTACAAATTAAAAGACGATTAGAAATCATGTATACCTAAAACACCTAGACAGAGGATTCCCTCTCCCCATGTACAAACTTACTTTTGTTTCTTTCATAAATGTTTGAAATATTCTTCACTTTCTACATATTTTTTAAAAATTTGTTTCTGTTTTTAATCTCTGTTTAGGGCTTTCTAATTTTGCTTTTCCCAGCATTAGTTGTCTAAGTAGTTTTGCTTATATAAAAGATTTTAATTTTTGTTTGCGAATTTTGGTTTTTAATTTAATTTTGGTTTTTACCGTTACTGACTTCTTGGACTTCAAGAATTATATTTTTGTCTATTGTTTTTAAGAAACATAATAATATTTAAGTATATTTTTCTTCTTTGCAAATTGTCGCACATCTACTAGATTATTTGTTTCTTTTAATGGTAAATATTTCAAGAATAGCTTGGGTAGAGATACTGATTTATACTTTCGCTGTTTTTTCTGTTACTATCTTGTCTCTTTTTATATTTTAAATAACTATTTTAGAACAAATAATTTCTGAAGTGCAAAGTTTTCATGTTCTCTACACTATTTCACATTATTTTAAATATCTGATATTAGCATAATTTAAATAAATGGTTCATGATTGACATACTTTTTTTCTGTATTTTAGGGAAGGGCCTACAGGGTGTTCCGGGTCTCACTACTAGATTGGACTCGTAGTGACCCACCTGTTTACAGCCTTCCAAGAGCAAGGCCTACAGACTGTGCCACCACGCCCAGTCTCAGTGTGCCCTGGGGGTGGGACGGCGTGGCAGGCCTGGGGATCGAACCCTGGTCCCTGAGCCTTCTTGCAGGTGCTTTAATCCACTGAGCTATTTGGACGGCCATGACATATTATTATTAACTAAAGTTAATATATTGTTAAATTTCCTCAATTTTCATCTCCTCTTTTATTGTTTCAGAATTTCGTCTAGGATGCCATATTGTATGTAGTAGTCATGTTCCATAGGCTCCTTTTGAATGTGAAAGTTTCTCATAATGTTCTTGGTTTGATGAACTGAAAAAATCTCAAATGGAATCTTATTTTCAATTAAAACAAATTTTGCTGAACTAAAATTTACGTGCTATATAATTTGCAAACTTAGTGTATGATTCAGTAAATTTTAGCACATTGACAAATGTGCTAAATGACCACAGTCAAATGTGGATAATTTTTCCTATCCAAAAATAAAATACTTTATCCGTGCTCCCAACTCCTCCTACTAAATCTAGTCAACTCACTGAGTTACTTTATTTTCATAGATTTTCCTAGAAATTAAAAATAAACCATGCTCATAGCAACACTAACTACTATGGAATGGATGAGCTACCATACATATTGGAGTGAAACTAGAAACCAGCAGCAGAAACATATTTAGAATACAGTAACACTTTTCCTTACTCCTCTTGCCTAGTACCTGTCTTTTACTTCACACTATATATATTAACTCTTCTTTTTTGTAAAGAAAACATGATTTTCAAGATTGTGTGCCTGATTTACTTAACATTATGCTCTCAGAATGCATCCATTTTCCTAAAACTGCTCACGTTGTCCTTCTTAATGACAAAGCAGTACTCCATTGTGTATATATGCTGTATTTTCTTCACCAGTTCATTTGTGTATGGGCACTTGGGCTCTTTCTTTATTTAGCATTCATGAACTGTGCTGATATAAACACAGCATATGCATACATCACAAAAGTGTGTTCCAAAGTCTTTGGGGAAGATACCTAAAAGGGGAATTTCTGGGTCAATTAAAATTTCTATTTTTAGTTTTCTTTGAGGAATCGCCTTACTGATTTTCATAGTAATTGTATAAGTTTGCTTTCCCAACAACAATGAAGAAGGGTGTCCTTTCCCCCACGGGCCCAGCAGCATTTGTTACCGGATGAGTTCTTAATGGTAGCTTTTCTTTCTGGGTGAGATAGAATCTTAATGTTGTTGGAATTTGCTTTTCTCAAATACCAGTGAGTTTGCACACTTTCATATACAATGAACTGCTTGATTTTCAAACAGAAACATTTGGCAAAATCTGCTTCTGTTTGCCACTTCCACACTCGGTGATGAACATGACTATAGCCATTTTCCTGGCATGAAAAAGAACAGAGCCATCTATCTCCCCAAGAATCACGCAAAGAATTGAATTTGTGAACCAAATATTATTGGCCAATTGTACTTCTTTATCTGAGAAGTATCTATTCATTTCAGATGGCCATTTTTTAAACTAGGTCTTCAAATTTGGGAGTCCTAATATTTTGGAACTTTATATACTCTAGATCAGTGGTGGTAAACCTATGGCATTTGGGCCACAGGAAATACCTATAGCCATCTGTCAGTACATGGGTCAGTCAGTCCAGCATTGTTCCAGAATCTGAGCTTCAGACAATAGTAGGCACAGGGCTCATGTGCACGCTTAGAAAGGAGTAGCGGAACCAGGCAATAATTGAAATTTAATATCTAAAATTTAGCAAAGGCATGTTTTAATTAAGAGGGTAAGATTCTTTTAATGTTGTACTGTTCCCCTGGCATATTTGAATCTGCATCATCATATTTAGTTGTTTATGAAGAATTTCTGAAAACAAAGATACACATACTCACACACAGAAAATGAGTGTGATTACTTTTCTTTCTCTTTTTTTAGCAGAAGTCTTCACATGGTAGGAAATGCGCTTAGATACCTTGTTTCAGATCAGGCCAAAATCTGGTAGTAAGTAAAACACTGCTCCCTTGAGTTGACAGCAAATTCAAGAGAAACCCTAGCTAAAAACCAGTGCCACAAATTGTATAATTAGGGAATATCCAATTATGTATTATTAACTAATAGTATTAACTACTGTTGATATGTTAGATTTGTATTGGGTGGTTCACTTATTTAAAAATTTTGTGCTTTTTGTAGACTCCCAAGTATTGAGCAATAAAAATAGCTACAAAACATAAGAAAAATTGAAAATAGATAGTGGAGGATTATTCCAGACAACCTCAGTCATTTGGAGAGGTGGTTTTCTGCGTAACACAAGTGTTATGTGTTGCACATCAAGTGTCATAGGACACTTTGACATCAACCTTAGAAGTACTGCCAAATTTAGTGAAACTGAAGAGCATTCTTTCAAGGGAAATTAAATAATCATCATTCATAGTATCTTAGCTTTGCGACTGCTCTTCTATAATAAATCATCTGATAGGAGCCAGCTTTCAGAATTCACTGTGCAGAGAAACACACGTAAAGCCACTCTCTAACAGAGATTTCATAAAAATGACTTTGCTGTCTGAAAGTAAGTCCCTTTTTTAAAATAATTTCTCAAGCAAGGATAAAATTGTGTAATGAATCTCTGACTTGCCACTTAGCAAAACCACCATGGAATATCAGGTCTTATGCATGATAAGTGATGTCAGTTGGCAGCTGGTCACTAACTTATGAAAGGCAGCCTGTTACCCTATGCCATGAATGTAAACGCAGATGTAACTAATCCTGCAAATAATATTGCATCCTGCTATTGAAATCATGAGAAAAGAGCCGGTCAAACAACTTTGTTTACCTCAAGGAATACAAGGGACAGATATATACAGTGCTATGATGAAAGCTTTTTTGTCACAAGACTTAAGCCCAGAAAAAGTGACTTCAATTACTAGTGACTGGATACCTTTCATGGTGGGGGAAACATCTGGTTACACACAGTTCTTTGTTGAAGACACAAAACATGAGTCAGTTTTATTGTATAGTATGTCAAGAAGCACTTTGTGCCAGGAAAAGCAGCAAAAATTAGATGATGTCCTGAAAGGTGTCAGAAAGGCGATGAATTATATCGTGGCTCTTGTTCTTAATTTGTGACAATTTCAAGCACTTCTTGATGAAGTTCAGGAACACTACAATGCTTTACTTAAGTAAAAAAGTGTCCAGTGTCAGAGCAGAGGATAAGAGAGACACGAAGCCTGTTTGGATGAAATTAGACTGAAAAGGGGCAGGAATGTCTTCAGCTCACTAATATGTCCTGTCTTAACAACCTCATGATTTTACACATTTTATACTATACTTCAATTTACTAAATAAAAACTACAAAGTGTAAGAAGAACCATGGAAAGGATGCTTCATGATGTCAAAACATTTGAAAGAAAACTAAAAATTTTTGAAAGAGAACTTGCAAGTGGGCAGCTGAAATATTTTCCAAGTTGAAAAATGTATATAAAAACCCCTACATTTGCAGACAGTTCTACAAGCCACCAAGAAATCTACAAGGACGTTTCTAGCATTGTAGCAACTGCAAAGGAAAATTTTAATGACAGACGTTTACAGTTCCACAAGCTGGAGACATCCTTGTGTTTTTTTTCTCCTGATGACGCTGAATTTGAGTAACTTCCTCTCCTACATGGGTTAGATTTGGAAAATTAAGAAATGAAACAATTAGAATATCAAGAAAGTTCTATTTGGAAAAAGTAAATTCTATGACCTGCATGCAACACTGCAGGAATATAAAAAAATGGAATATAAAAGGACGACAAAGAAAGCACAGTTGGTAGTTCTGAGAGTGAAATCCTTAAAAATGTGAAATTCACTGCCGAATAATTTTAATTCCATGAATGTACTTGAAACTGCTTT
>NW_004524715.1:4550033-4553393 GCF_000260255.1 Octodon degus
CTTATTCTACTGAGCCATCTCCCCGGCCCCTTCTCTAATTTTTTGGTCTGAAAACTTAAGTTCTTAACCCTCCAGAAGAGAAGCTTAATGATATTATTACCCTATAACATTGGTGTTTTAGCTTAATTCTGTCTGAATATCAAACACCTTAGCCATAACATGGAACAGGCATTTTCCAACAATCATTGATGTTAAACTTTAAATCCCTATAGAAAGTGAACAAAAAAAAATAAAGAATGAAAAAATAATAAACAAAAATAAACAATTACATACTTTTACACAGAAATTTAAAAATCTAACCATACACAACATTGTAGCAGGACAGTCCTATGACATTTTTTTCTTATCTCTTGTTTTCATTTATTACCCCCCCTTTTTAAACAAACATTTACTTGAGAGAAAATATGGCAGTAATTGGTATGACATGAAAAGCAGTACATATTTAGAAGACCAGAATGATAGACATTCCAAGCATGACCGTAGTATTACACATTGCTATCCTCAGTGCAGTTGCTTAGTTCACAGGTTCAGCATATATAATTAGTCAGGGTGAGAATTCTGCACATTAACTGCTAGTTTCAAAACCCTGATGGAGATTCTCAGGACCATTGCCTTAACCATCTTGTATATATAAATATATTGTTTTGCTCCTGCCTTGTTTCCTAGCTTTTCTCATTGCCCTCTCTTCATTGTCTAATTCTTAAATTCTCGCTTTCCATTTAATTGTGTTATACCTTTCCATTTTTCTTTCTTCTTTTGAGTTCTTACACAGGGAGACTATGATATTTACAAATGTGGGTCTGGTTTATTTCACTTATGAGTATATCTTCAAGTGGTATCCACTTATATATAAAGGCCTTGAGTTTATCATTCTTCATAGCTGAGTAATACTCCATTGTATAAAAACACAAAATCATTTTCATCCATTCCTCAGGTGATGGGCATTTTGGTTGTTTCCAAGATTTGGCTGTTACAAGTTGTGCTGCTATAAACATAGGTGCACATATGTCACAATGATATGATGTTTTCAGTTCTCTTTGGAAAATTCCCAGCAGGGGGATAGCTGGTTTGAATAGGATTTCCAGTTCTAGTTTTTTAAGGAATCGCCACATTGATTTCTAGAATGGTTGTAACAGTCCACATTCCCACCCGCAGTGAAGAAGTGTTCCTTTTTCCCCACAGCCTCTCCAACATTTATTGTTGATTGATTTCTTTATAATAACCATTCTTTCTGGGGTGAGATGATATTTCAGTGTTGTTTTAATTTGCATTTCATGGATGGCTAGTTATGTAGAGCATTTTTTCATTGATTTATTAGCTTCTAGAATTTCTTACTCTGAGAAGTGTTTGTTTGTCTCAGATGCCCATTTGTGGATTGGGTCTTTAAATGTTGGGGTCCTAATGCTTTTTAGTTCTTTATAAATTCTAGAGAGCAAATCTTTGAGTGTTTATTAATTAAGATTTTTTTCTCAATTTGTTTATTGTCTTTTCACTCTCTTGGTAATTTCTTTTGACACGCAACAACTTCTTAATAAGAGGAAGTCCTAGTTAATTCTTTCAAGTAATACCTGTGCAGTTTGATTTTTGTTTATGAACTGTTTGCCTATCCCTATGTCTTCAACATTTCCTCCTATTTTCTCTTCCAGGAGATCCTGTGTTTCTGTTTTAATGTTTAGATCTTTAATCCATTTTGACTTTAGCTTAGTGCATGATGATAGACTTGGGTCCAGTTTTGATTTTCGATATACGTAGATACATCTTTTTTCCCTACTCCCTCTCTTGTCCTTCTCCTCAACTCACTAACTCTGAATAAGTTCATTCCCCTTTCTGAGTATCTACTGTACCCTTCAGATTCCATTTTTCTCTTTCAGGTTTTCACAATAAGGAGCAAGTTCAATTTGTTAAAAAGTTTTTCTCTCCTGCAGTGAATGAATCTGGCCTCTTTGTCTGGTACTGGAACTGGCTTTCCTTGGAGTTGTTTCCATATCTTTTTTCCTGTTGGAATGATGCACAAATCTTTTTTTTTTCTTTTTCTTTTTGGCCAATATCATTCTACCATTGAGGCTTTACAATATGAATTAGAAATTTTTTTGATGTTTTCCCCTTATAGCAGAGTGCAGTGTCTAGAGATGAAAATCATAGAGATAGTTATCAACTACATAATAACATGTCAATGTTATTGTTCATAACATCACATGACATATGATCCAGCAGAAAAATTAATCCTTTGCTTGAAGTCCTATAACTCCATTTTTCTAATATAAAGTGACTGTTACTTTTTTTATCTTTCTATACTATGTTCTTTGAAGGAATTCACAATGTAAAACTTTCTTTCAAGAAGTGGGGAGTTATATTCCAACTCATGCAAAGGCTGTTACAGGAATTAAGTTTTTTTTTTGCATAAGGATAAATAAATAATTCTCTGCAATTATTTGTTCATTTCAGCATTTTTGTATATTGGCATAGACTCATATACACAATTTTATATGCTGAATTTTGTTCCAATATATTTTTAATTTGACCCAGATTATGCCAGCTTTTGTCATTGAGAGCTCTTTCAGTTGACTCTTTTACCTCTTTGATAAGCTAATATGATTATAGGAAATTTTTTTTTATTTATTTGTTTTGGAATACTGCTTAATTTTTGAAACTATTATGTGTTTATACTATATAATGCCTGTTCCATCCTACAATGAGCAATTAGTCAAGAAGCCATAGATCTTTATATTGGTCAGTGATAATAGAAAATAAAATATGGGCATCATGTATAGCCATGGGTGCTATGCTATGCTATGGTATGCTATGTTATGCTACGCTATACTCTGTTATTCTACACTATGCTATACTGTGGTTACTGTCAGTATTTCAAAGTACTTTATCTATAGTGCAAGAGTAATGTTTCTATTTATAGTACCAAATTAAGCGTCTTCCTCCTACTTATGTGTAAATTAATCATTAGTGGGAGGTGTTATGTATATCAGGCCAGTACATGGGTGATGTCTAATATTTGCTGTACCTATAGATGCCAGAAGGTTCTTACTACTGTAATGTTCTTACTTTTATCTTTTTTTTTGAGTTTGTGTTCATCAACGCTCTTCTTCATCGAAAGACACACTGTACCTTGCAGATCTTACCTATAATTGATTTTCTCATTTTACAGGGCTTTTCATGGTGCAGTAGTGAGCTAGAAAAAGCTTTTTTCAGATATTTAGAGAAGAATCTGGTGGTTTCTTTTTTATTTTTGCATAAAATCCCCAGAAATGTGGTGATTGCTCTAAAATTCTGTTTAGCATAAATTTCTGTTATGTTGACCCATTGAAATTACTGCTTAAGTGATCCCAGAAATTTAAGGCTTCATCT
>NW_004524715.1:4554183-4557768 GCF_000260255.1 Octodon degus
TTTTCTATGAATTATTGATTTGTAGGATTTTATTTGAGGAAGATGACTTTCTTGTCAACCAAAATGCTGTTTCCTGAATTCGTACAATTCTTATATGAATATATTTTTCCTATTTTACAATTTTTAGCATTTTGATATATTTTAAATGAATTTATTTAGTGATATTCTCTTCTGTAGATATAGAAAGTCCAGATACCTTCTGGTTGTTCGTTTGTACATTTTGGTGGGTTTGTAGTTGTGAGTTTTCTGGTTTTATGGATTTTTAAAATAATTTTAGATGTATATTTTATTAGTACATGTTTGTAGTGTATAATATTTCCATTCCTTGTGGGGCAATGTATATAATGCATCTTAATTATTTTATCCATCTATTAATCCTCTTCTGGGTACACATCTGGGATTCATCATGGTTGTCTTCCTTGTGTGGCACTGCTACATTTAGATAAAACACAATAGCTTCTTTCTCATCTGTTTCCCTCCCTTTGCTCTTCTCTTTCATCTCTTGATCCTCTTCTCCTTTGAGAAACATCCATCTCCTATCTTCCTGCTATCACTCTTTTATTTTCCTCTTTATTTATACTTTGGGTCTCTCATGTTTGTAAGCTTCTGTGTCTAAATGATGTCACCTAACATTATGATGAATTTCTTGTATTTCTCAGGACTGTGACATTCTTCTTGCTTATTCTTGTTACTTTTGTTAACCAAATGCCAAAAGATGCTTCTCCCTTCACATTTTGTCTTTTCCCCATAAAATTTGTACATTTCAATGTGTGACCTTTAAATTCCACTTAGGTCTTTCATATTGTGGTCTCCTATTTAGAACACTCCTGCCCTCTTTGAAGGTAGTTTACTTTAAGATTTATTCTCCCTTGTGTATTTGACAACCTATAAGGTACAATTTCAGTTTTTCAGGCTTGTGATTGACAATACTTTTGACAATGGTTTCTGATCAATACTGAACCCATTTATTATTTTTCATTTTTGTCTTCCCATTTCTTATTTGTTTATATTTGTTTTCTTTTCTTTCCTTAATGTAATGAAGTGTTCTGGCAACAACAAACTGGAGTGCAACCATAGGAACTCTTGTACTGATACTTAGGGATTTTCCTTTTGTAAACAATTAAACAGCATTTTAATATATCATTCTTACCTTATGCTAAAATATAATGCGTATTCAGATGTACTTTGCTCTTCTATTGTTTAAAATGCTCTGAAAGACAATATTAATAAATAACACTACTGTGATCATTGTATCCAGTCACCATTTTATTATTTTGGTTGTTTATAATTACATGACTATTAAAATATTTGTTATTCTATTTATTCACATGCTTCATGAGATTTTGACTGATATAAAATAATTCTTGCTTTCTTCAAAGCATTCTCCAGAACATGAAGACACATATAAGGGATTTTCACTTGAATAAGGGATCTGGGAGACCTGAGCATTTCCACAAAGCTTCCACTGATGACATATTCTGACACTGACTGGAGGTGTTACCAGATCTAATTTATGAGTTATGTTGAAACCTCTCTCAATCTTTTTAGCTTTCCATTGCTTTTGAACATCATTAAGATTACTCTGCTTGAAGTCAGCATTTCCTTCATTATATTTGACTGTTTTCATCAAATCAAATTCAGTCTCAAAGGGTAAAATTCTTTGTTCTTTAACTTTCTCTTGGAGCATTTATTCTGGCTAGGAAAATAAACTTTAAAAGGCTAATTAAAATATTTTGGAAATGGAAGAAAACTAGACTGAAGGAGGAAACAGTAATTTAGATTCACAATGCCAATTCTTTAGCTTAAAAATATTCTCCTTATGTTACTGCTTTAGTTCTTCTGTAGAGAGCAAGCATGTGTTGACTAACTAAACAGAGTAACTATGTTAATTGTAAATTGTTTGGATTTCTTTGATCTTGAGAGATCTTTTGAGAGTACCCATTCATTTTATCAGGGTCTTACCAGGAGCAAGGTTATGCCATATAAGGCTCATGTGCCACATGGTAAGAAATTGAAATAAAAAATGGATGAAAAAGAAGAAAATTTTGCTCACAGATCCCAGAGTGATTAAGGATTCTGAAAGGAGATGATGGGAACTCCTGAGGTGACAAGAAGTGAGAGAAGACAATTCTTAGGACTATGTGAGAGAAGACAATTCTTAGGACTATGTGAAGAAGTGAGAGAAGACAATTCATAGGCTAGAATATCCAGGGCTCACCATAGCAGATAATGATTGGCTGGTTTATTTTTTTTGGCGGAACCAGGGATTGAACTCAGGCCATTGTGCTTGCCAAGGAAGCACTTATTCCACTGAGCCATCTCTCCAGCCCCTAATGATTGGCTAGTTTAAAGAGAACACTTCTGAAGAAAGGATCTATTTCCATGACTTTAGTGTTTACCATGAGTTTTGTCATGGTCAGTAGCTGTGGAGAGTGTTGGAGTTTGACTCAGTGCACAGAGAAAGAAGAGGGCTTTGTAAGCAACTGTGTGAGGAGGGGCAGCTCTGCTGTGCCACAGGTGGCAGTCTTGCCCACTTATAATAAGAATGAACATGGACACCATAGCAGCGACTGTATGAAACAGAGTGATGACAGTGACATATCCCGTTCATTCATTTATTTCATTCGTCAAAGAATAAATGGTGCAAAGCCATTATTTTAATTTTAGTTGAGTTCCACATTATTTCTATGGAATCTTGGATATTCATTTTGAAGGGCACAAAGTTATAAACTTATATTTTCTCAAAGGTATATTCCTTAAAAATCTCAAGCTACTTATGTGGTGATCTAGACTAGTTTTAAGTTTAAGCTTCAAGGTCCAAGTAAAATATTTATTCATTGTTGTTTATGACTTATAATTCCATAAGAATCCTTACCAAGCAGAGAATCTTGTTTCATTCCTATTGTTTCCATACATATAGAAATTGTCTCTGCTTCTGTACATGTGCTGCTAGAACAGTTTGTTTTCTTCTGTGATACTGGAGACTGAGCCTGTGGTTTTTGTAAGGAGTTGCATTCTCAGTTTTTCCTTTTTTAATTGATTTTTCTTGATACAGGGTCCTTCTAAGTCACTAAATTGCACAGTTGATGTCTAATTAGTGATCCCTCTGCCTCAGCTTCCTAGGGTGCTGGTATTATAGATGGGAACAAGCATGGCAGAGTGACAGGTCCTTTTTACATAAAAGAATACAAATAATAATTAAAAAGTAAAACAATAATCAAAATGTACAAGTATTCCATGCTTATGCTTATCAACGATATCTTATTCCTGTTCTATTTTTTGTGAGAACACACATTATATTTTAATTACTCTGAAATATTTAATATTTTAAAGAAAATGTCATCCTTTTCTTTAATTCCTATTTAGAATACCTGATATTTTAAAATGTGAAATTTATGATATTTATTTGAAGAAAGACTTATGCTAAAGAAAGTGATCTGTCTCTAATCATTACCTTGCACTTTTTTTTCAAAATCAACAAGGGTTCAAAAGGGTAAAAGGCCTGTATACAGTGAAAAAACATACTTAGAAAGAATACATATTTTAAGGAGAAAGGTTTTGAAGTGCTGTGTACATACACCTATA